>NW_026705741.1:0-300000 GCF_029867415.1 Vicia villosa
CTCTAAGCAATTTTTTTATTTTTCTTTCTGTTATGCTGGCATTTACATTCATTTCACTCACCTTTTTTTCCCTAGTTTCCCTACTTTGGAAACTGATAAGATAACAAGGTTGCCTGGACAGCCAATAGTGAGTTTCGATCAGTATTCGGGTTACATCTATGTTTATGTAAACCACGACCGATGCCTCTTCTACTATTTTGTAGAGGCCGAAAATGAATCGGCTTCAAAACCAGTGATGTTATGGCTCCTCGGAGGTAAATAACTCTTTTTTATGTTCACTAAGCTTGAAAACATGTGTTTAAAAACTGGAAATCAAACTAGAAGACCGGCTAAAAATTAATTTTGTCATTGTTATTTAAGTTTTAAAATTAATTAAATGTTTTTATCTGTCATTTTCATATTTCCAAGTTACGTTATCATTTTTTTTTCAAAATTGCAGGACCCGGATGTTCTGCTGTTGGAGGAGGAGCATTTGACCAACATGGGCCATTCAAGCCTACAATAAGAGGCCTTGTCAGAAACCCCTATAGTTGGAACAAGGGTAAGTCATTCAATGTATAAATGGAACTCGTTTGGTGCGCAGGATAAAAGAAAGGATAGGATATTTGTATCGTATCCTATCTCAATCCAGTGTTTACTGAATCAACATGATAGGATAAGTTAATCCTGTAACTTATCCTATCCTGCCTCAGTAGTTCAAATTGTTATCAGACGCACGCACATACGCACGCACGCGCGTGCACACACACACACACAAAGCAAATTGGTAGATTACGACGGTTATTTTGAATGATTACGACGGTTAAAACTGCTACAGAATCGTGTGTCCCCAACCTGTTTCAGCAACCGTCGCAGAATCGTGTGTCCCCAACGTGTTTCGCGACGGTTGCCGAAACCGTCGCACCAACTGTCACGCTATTTTACGACGGTGTGTAACTGACTTAAATTAGACATGGAGACAGTTAAAAACCGTTGTGGATATTTCTTTGATTTCTGTTTTCATTGTTATTCGCGGCGGTTTAAAACTATCGGGAAAAGATATTCCGACTGTTAGAACTGTTGTAAAAATGTTTTTGATTTTTGTTTTTCTTATGGTTTGCGACGGTTTCAAACTGTCGTTATTAATTTTACATTTAATATTCATAACATATTACGAAGGTTTGTAACCTCTGCTAAATATAATAATTTTAGAATATATATATATATATATATATATATATATATATATATATATATATATATATATATATATACACGAGAATTCATGATCTTTTTTAAAAACAAAACTGAAATTATTTACTTAATAGTATCAATAATTTTTGTTTACCAATTTATAAATTTTAAAATAATTTACAAAATAATTTTTTATAAATATAGTTGTTTCACAAGGGTATATATATAATTTGAAATTATTTACTCAATAGTATCAATGAGTTTTTTTCAATTTTTGAAAAATATTATTTTTTATTAATTTATTTATTTTAAAATATTTTACAAAATAATTTAGAAAAAATATAGTTATTTTTCAAGCGTGTGTGTGTCTATATATTTTGTAGAGGCCGAAAACGAATCGGCTTCAAAACCGGTGACGTTATGGCTCCACGGAGGTAAATAACTCTCTATTATGTTCACTAAGCTTGAAAACATGTATTTAAAAACTGGAAATCAAACCGGAAGACCGGCTAAAGATTAATTTTATCATTGTTATTTAAGTTTTAAAATTAATTAAATGTTTTTTTATATCATTTTCATTATTCCAAGTTACGTTATCATTTTTTTTTAAAATTGCAGGACCAGGATGTTCTGCTGTTGTAGGAGGAGCATTTGACCAACAAGGGCCATTCAAGCCTACAATAAGAGGCCTTGTCAGAAACCCCTATAGTTGGAACAAGGGTAAGTCATTCATTGTATAAATGGAATATAAATACCTTCCTCCACTAGTTATAAATACCACTCATTTCCCTTACTTGCGACTACCACTCCCTTCCCTTACTTGCGACTACCACTCCCTCTACTTCCTTGCGACTACCACTCCCTCTCCTTCCTTGCCACTACCACTACTCAAAATTTCAATATGAATTCTCTAAGCAATTTTTTTATTTTTCTTTCTGTTATGCTGGCATTTACATTCATTTCACTCACCTTTTTTTCCCTAGTTTCCCTACTTTGGAAACTGATAAGATAACAAGGTTGCCTGGACAGCCAATAGTGAGTTTCGATCAGTATTCGGGTTACATCTATGTTTATGTAAACCACGACCGATGCCTCTTCTACTATTTTGTAGAGGCCGAAAATGAATCGGCTTCAAAACCAGTGATGTTATGGCTCCTCGGAGGTAAATAACTCTTTTTTATGTTCACTAAGCTTGAAAACATGTGTTTAAAAACTGGAAATCAAACTAGATGACCGGCTAAAAATTAATTTTGTCATTGTTATTTAAGTTTTAAAATTAATTAAATGTTTTTATCTGTCATTTTCATATTTCCAAGTTACGATATCATTTTTTTTCAAAATTGCAGGACCCAGATGTTCTGCTGTTAGAGGAGGAGCATTTGACCAACATGGGCCATTCAAGCCTACAATAAGAGGCCTTGTCAGAAACCCCTATAGTTGGAACAAGGATAAGTCATTCATTGTATAAATGGAACTCGTTTGGTGCGTAGGATAAAAGAAAGGATAGGATATTTGTATCGTATCCTATCTCAATCCAGTGTTTACTGAAACAACATGATAGGATAAGTTAATCCTGTAACTTATCCTATCCTGCTTCAGTAGTTCAAATTGTTATCAGACGCACGCACATACGCACGCACGCGCGTGCACACACACACACACAAAGCAAATTGGTAGATTACGACGGTTATTTTGAATGATTACGACGGTTAAAACTGCTACAGAATCGTGTGTCCCCAACCTGTTTCAGCAACCGTCGCAGAATCGTGTGTCCCCAACGTGTTTCGCGACGGTTGCCGAAACCGTCGCACCAACTGTCACGCTATTTTACGACGGTGTGTAACTGACTTAAATTAGACATGGAGACAGTTAAAAACCGTTGTGGATATTTCTTTGATTTTTGTTTTCATTGTTATTCGCGGCGGTTTAAAACTATCGGGAAAAGATATTCCGACTGTTAGAACTGTTGTAAAAATGTTTTTGATTTTTGTTTTTCTTATGGTTTGCGACGGTTTCAAACTGTCGTTATTAATTTTACATTTAATATTCATAACATATTACGAAGGTTTGTAACCTCTGCTAAATATAATAATTTTAGAATATATATATATATATATATATATATATATATATATATATATATATATATATATACACGAGAATTCATGATCTTTTTTAAAAACAAAACTGAAATTATTTACTTAATAGTATCAATAATTTTTGTTTACCAATTTATAAATTTTAAAATAATTTACAAAATAATTTTTTATAAATATAGTTGTTTCACAAGGGTATATATATAATTTGAAATTATTTACTCAATAGTATCAATGAGTTTTTTTCAATTATTGAAAAATATTATTTTTTATTAATTTATTTATTTTAAAATATTTTACAAAATAATTTAGAAAAAATATAGTTATTTTTCAAGCGTGTGTGTGTCTATATATTTTGTAGAGGCCGAAAACGAACCGGCTTCAAAACCGGTGATGTTATGGCTCCACGGAGGTAAATAACTCTCTTTTATGTTCACTAAGCTTGAAAACATGTATTTAAAAACTGGAAATCAAACCGGAAGACCGGCTAAAAATTAATTTTATCATTGTTATTTAAGTTTTAAAATTAATTAAATGATTTTTTATATCATTTTCATATTTCCAAGTTACGTTATCATTTTTTTTTCAAAATTGCAGGACCAGGATGTTCTGCTGTTGGAGGAGGAGCATTTGACCAACATGGGCCATTCAAGCCTACAATTAGAGGCCTTGTCAGAAACCCTTATAGTTGGAACAAGGGTAAGTCATTCATTGTATAAATGGAATATAAATACCTTCCTCCACTAGTTATAAATACCACTCATTTCCCTTACTTGCGACTACCACTCCCTTCCCTTACTTGCGACTACCACTCCCTCTACTTCCTTGCGACTACCACTCCCTCTCCTTCCTTGCCACTACCACTACTCAAAATTTCAATATGAATTCTCTAAGCAATTTTTTTATTTTTCTTTCTGTTATGCTGGCATTTACATTCATTTCACTCACCTTTTTTTCCCTAGTTTCCCTACTTTGGAAACTGATAAGATAACAAGGTTGCCTGGACAGCCAATAGTGAGTTTCGATCAGTATTCGGGTTACATCTATGTTTATGTAAACCACGACCGATGCCTCTTCTACTATTTTGTAGAGGCCGAAAATGAATCGGCTTCAAAACCAGTGATGTTATGGCTCCTCGGAGGTAAATAACTCTTTTTTATGTTCACTAAGCTTGAAAACATGTGTTTAAAAACTGGAAATCAAACTAGATGACCGGCTAAAAATTAATTTTGTCATTGTTATTTAAGTTTTAAAATTAATTAAATGTTTTTATCTGTCATTTTCATATTTCCAAGTTACGATATCATTTTTTTTTCAAAATTGCAGGACCCAGATGTTCTGCTGTTAGAGGAGGAGCATTTGACCAACATGGGCCATTCAAGCCTACAATAAGAGGCCTTGTCAGAAACCCCTATAGTTGGAACAAGGATAAGTCATTCATTGTATAAATGGAACTCGTTTGGTGCGTAGGATAAAAGACAGGATAGGATATTTGTATCGTATCCTATCTCAATCCAGTGTTTACTGAAACAACATGATAGGATAAGTTAATCCTGTAACTTATCCTATCCTGCTTCAGTAGTTCAAATTGTTATCAGACGCACGCACATACGCACGCACGCGCGTGCACACACACACACACAAAGCAAATTGGTAGATTACGACGGTTATTTTGAATGATTACGACGGTTAAAACTGCTACAGAATCGTGTGTCCCCAACCTGTTTCAGCAACCGTCGCAGAATCGTGTGTCCCCAACGTGTTTCGCGACGGTTGCCGAAACCGTCGCACCAACTGTCACGCTATTTTACGACGGTGTGTAACTGACTTAAATTAGACATGGAGACAGTTAAAAACCGTTGTGGATATTTCTTTGATTTTTGTTTTCATTGTTATTCGCGGCGGTTTAAAACTATCGGGAAAAGATATTCCGACTGTTAGAACTGTTGTAAAAATGTTTTTGATTTTTGTTTTTCTTATGGTTTGCGACGGTTTCAAACTGTCGTTATTAATTTTACATTTAATATTCATAACATATTACGAAGGTTTGTAACCTCTGCTAAATATAATAATTTTAGAATATATATATATATATATATATACACGAGAATTCATGATCTTTTTTAAAAACAAAACTGAAATTATTTACTTAATAGTATCAATAATTTTTGTTTACCAATTTATAAATTTTAAAATAATTTACAAAATAATTTTTTATAAATATAGTTGTTTCACAAGGGTATATATATAATTTGAAATTATTTACTCAATAGTATCAATGAGTTTTTTTCAATTATTGAAAAATATTATTTTTTATTAATTTATTTATTTTAAAATATTTTACAAAATAATTTAGAAAAAATATAGTTATTTTTCAAGCGTGTGTGTGTCTATATATTTTGTAGAGGCCGAAAACGAACCGGCTTCAAAACCGGTGATGTTATGGCTCCACGGAGGTAAATAACTCTCTTTTATGTTCACTAAGCTTGAAAACATGTATTTAAAAACTGGAAATCAAACCGGAAGACCGGCTAAAAATTAATTTTATCATTGTTATTTAAGTTTTAAAATTAATTAAATGATTTTTTATATCATTTTCATATTTCCAAGTTACGTTATCATTTTTTTTTCAAAATTGCAGGACCAGGATGTTCTGCTGTTGGAGGAGGAGCATTTGACCAACATGGGCCATTCAAGCCTACAATTAGAGGCCTTGTCAGAAACCCTTATAGTTGGAACAAGGGTAAGTCATTCATTGTATAAATGGAATATAAATACCTTCCTCCACTAGTTATAAATACCACTCATTTCCCTTACTTGCGACTACCACTCCCTTCCCTTACTTGCGACTACCACTCCCTCTACTTCCTTGCGACTACCACTCCCTCTCCTTCCTTGCCACTACCACTACTCAAAATTTCAATATGAATTCTCTAAGCAATTTTTTTATTTTTCTTTCTGTTATGCTGGCATTTACATTCATTTCACTCACCTTTTTTTCCCTAGTTTCCCTACTTTGGAAACTGATAAGATAACAAGGTTGCCTGGACAGCCAATAGTGAGTTTCGATCAGTATTCGGGTTACATCTATGTTTATGTAAACCACGACCGATGCCTCTTCTACTATTTTGTAGAGGCCGAAAATGAATCGGCTTCAAAACCAGTGATGTTATGGCTCCTCGGAGGTAAATAACTCTTTTTTATGTTCACTAAGCTTGAAAACATGTGTTTAAAAACTGGAAATCAAACTAGATGACCGGCTAAAAATTAATTTTGTCATTGTTATTTAAGTTTTAAAATTAATTAAATGTTTTTATCTGTCATTTTCATATTTCCAAGTTACGATATCATTTTTTTCAAAATTGCAGGACCCAGATGTTCTGCTGTTAGAGGAGGAGCATTTGACCAACATGGGCCATTCAAGCCTACAATAAGAGGCCTTGTCAGAAACCCCTATAGTTGGAACAAGGATAAGTCATTCATTGTATAAATGGAACTCGTTTGGTGCGTAGGATAAAAGACAGGATAGGATATTTGTATCGTATCCTATCTCAATCCAGTGTTTACTGAAACAACATGATAGGATAAGTTAATCCTGTAACTTATCCTATCCTGCTTCAGTAGTTTAAATTGTTATCAGACGCACGCACATACGCACGCACGCGCGTGCACACACACACACACAAAGCAAATTGGTAGATTACGACGGTTATTTTGAATGATTACGACGGTTAAAACTGCTACAGAATCGTGTGTCCCCAACCTGTTTCAGCAACCGTCGCAGAATCGTGTGTCCCCAACGTGTTTCGCGACGGTTGCCGAAACCGTCGCACCAACTGTCACGCTATTTTACGACGGTGTGTAACTGACTTAAATTAGACATGGAGACAGTTAAAAACCGTTGTGGATATTTCTTTGATTTCTGTTTTCATTGTTATTCGCGGCGGTTTAAAACTATCGGGAAAAGATATTCCGACTGTTAGAACTGTTGTAAAAATGTTTTTGATTTTTGTTTTTCTTATGGTTTGCGACGGTTTCAAACTGTCGTTATTAATTTTACATTTAATATTCATAACATATTACGAAGGTTTGTAACCTCTGCTAAATATAATAATTTTAGAATATATATATATATATATATATATATATATATATATATACACGAGAATTCATGATCTTTTTTAAAAACAAAACTGAAATTATTTACTTAATAGTATCAATAATTTTTGTTTACCAATTTATAAATTTTAAAATAATTTACAAAATAATTTTTTATAAATATAGTTGTTTCACAAGGGTATATATATAATTTGAAATTATTTACTCAATAGTATCAATGAGTTTTTTTCAATTATTGAAAAATATTATTTTTTATTAATTTATTTATTTTAAAATATTTTACAAAATAATTTAGAAAAAATATAGTTATTTTTCAAGCGTGTGTGTGTCTATATATTTTGTAGAGGCCGAAAACGAACCGGCTTCAAAACCGGTGATGTTATGGCTCCACGGAGGTAAATAACTCTCTTTTATGTTCACTAAGCTTGAAAACATGTATTTAAAAACTGGAAATCAAACCGGAAGACCGGCTAAAAATTAATTTTATCATTGTTATTTAAGTTTTAAAATTAATTAAATGATTTTTTATATCATTTTCATATTTCCAAGTTACGTTATCATTTTTTTTTCAAAATTGCAGGACCAGGATGTTCTGCTGTTGGAGGAGGAGCATTTGACCAACATGGGCCATTCAAGCCTACAATTAGAGGCCTTGTCAGAAACCCTTATAGTTGGAACAAGGGTAAGTCATTCATTGTATAAATGGAATATAAATACCTTCCTCCACTAGTTATAAATACCACTCATTTCCCTTACTTGCGACTACCACTCCCTTCCCTTACTTGCGACTACCACTCCCTCTACTTCCTTGCGACTACCACTCCCTCTCCTTCCTTGCCACTACCACTACTCAAAATTTCAATATGAATTCTCTAAGCAATTTTTTTATTTTTCTTTCTGTTATGCTGGCATTTACATTCATTTCACTCACCTTTTTTTCCCTAGTTTCCCTACTTTGGAAACTGATAAGATAACAAGGTTGCCTGGACAGCAAAAGTGAGTTTCGATCAGTATTCGGGTTACATCTATGTTTATGTAAACCACGACCGATGCCTCTTCTACTATTTTGTAGAGGCCGAAAATGAACCGGCTTCAAAACCAGTGATGTTATGGCTCCTCGGAGGTAAATAACTCTTTTTTATGTTCACTAAGCTTGAAAACATGTGTTTAAAAACTGGAAATCAAACTAGAAGACCGGCTAAAAATTAATTTTGTCATTGTTATTTAAGTTTTAAAATTAATTAAATGTTTTTATCTGTCATTTTCATATTTCCAAGTTACGTTATCATTTTTTTTTCAAAATTGCAGGACCCGGATGTTCTGCTGTTGGAGGAGGAGCATTTGACCAACATGGGCCATTCAAGCCTACAATAAGAGGCCTTGTCAGAAACCCCTATAGTTGGAACAAGGGTAAGTCATTCAATGTATAAATGGAACTCGTTTGGTGCGCAGGATAAAAGAAAGGATAGGATATTTGTATCGTATCCTATCTCAATCCAGTGTTTACTGAATCAACATGATAGGATAAGTTAATCCTGTAACTTATCCTATCCTGCTTCAGTAGTTCAAATTGTTATCAGACGCACGCACATACGCACGCACGCGCGTGCACACACACACACACAAAGCAAATTGGTAGATTACGACGGTTATTTTGAATGATTACGACGGTTAAAACTGCTACAGAATCGTGTGTCCCCAACCTGTTTCAGCAACCGTCGCAGAATCGTGTGTCCCCAACGTGTTTCGCGACGGTTGCCGAAACCGTCGCACCAACTGTCACGCTATTTTACGACGGTGTGTAACTGACTTAAATTAGACATGGAGACAGTTAAAAACCGTTGTGGATATTTCTTTGATTTCTGTTTTCATTGTTATTCGCGGCGGTTTAAAACTATCGGGAAAAGATATTCCGACTGTTAGAACTGTTGTAAAAATG
Organism: Vicia villosa; assembly: GCF_029867415.1. Taxonomy (NCBI): domain Eukaryota; kingdom Viridiplantae; phylum Streptophyta; class Magnoliopsida; order Fabales; family Fabaceae; genus Vicia; species Vicia villosa. Next base: position 9,328 of record NW_026705741.1, read on the forward strand.
TTTTTGATTTTTGTTTTTCTTATGGTTTGCGACGGTTTCAAACTGTCGTTATTAATTTTACATTTAATATTCATAACATATTACGAAGGTTTGTAACCTCTGCTAAATATAATAATTTTAGAATATATATATATATATATATACACGAGAATTCATGATCTTTTTTAAAAACAAAACTGAAATTATTTACTTAATAGTATCAATAATTTTTGTTTACCAATTTATAAATTTTAAAATAATTTACAAAATAATTTTTTATAAATATAGTTGTTTCACAAGGGTATATATATAATTTGAAATTATTTACTCAATAGTATCAATGAGTTTTTTTCAAAATATTATTTTTTATTAATTTATTTATTTTAAAATATTTTACAAAATAATTTAGAAAAAATATAGTTATTTTTCAAGCGTGTGTGTGTCTATATATTTTGTAGAGGCCGAAAACGAACCGGCTTCAAAACCGGTGATGTTATGGCTCCACGGAGGTAAATAACTCTCTTTTATGTTCACTAAGCTTGAAAACATGTATTTAAAAACTGGAAATCAAACCGGAAGACCGGCTAAAAATTAATTTTATCATTGTTATTTAAGTTTTAAAATTAATTAAATGTTTTTTTATATCATTTTCATATTTCCAAGTTACGTTATCATTTTTTTTTCAAAATTGCAGGACCAGGATGTTCTGCTGTTGGAGGAGGAGCATTTGACCAACATGGGCCATTCAAGCCTACAATTAAAGGCCTTGTCAGAAACCCCTATAGTTGGAACAAGGGTAAGTCATTCATTGTATAAATGGAATATAAATACCTTCCTCCACTAGTTATAAATACCACTCATTTCCCTTACTTGCGACTACCACTCCCTTCCCTTACTTGCGACTACCACTCCCTCTACTTCCTTGCGACTACCACTCCCTCTCCTTCCTTGCCACTACCACTACTCAAAATTTCAATATGAATTCTCTAAGCAATTTTTTTATTTTTCTTTCTGTTATGTTGGCATTTACATTCATTTCACTCACCTTTTTTTCCCTAGTTTCCCTACTTTGGAAACTGATAAGATAACAAGGTTGCCTGGACAGCAAAAGTGAGTTTCGATCAGTATTCGGGTTACATCTATGTTTATGTAAACCACGACCGATGCCTCTTCTACTATTTTGTAGAGGCCGAAAATGAACCGGCTTCAAAACCAGTGATGTTATGGCTCCTCGGAGGTAAATAACTCTTTTTTATGTTCACTAAGCTTGAAAACATGTGTTTAAAAACTGGAAATCAAACTAGAAGACCGGCTAAAAATTAATTTTGTCATTGTTATTTAAGTTTTAAAATTAATTAAATGTTTTTATCTGTCATTTTCATATTTCCAAGTTACGTTATCATTTTTTTTTCAAAATTGCAGGACCCGGATGTTCTGCTGTTGGAGGAGGAGCATTTGACCAACATGGGCCATTCAAGCCTACAATAAGAGGCCTTGTCAGAAACCCCTATAGTTGGAACAAGGGTAAGTCATTCAATGTATAAATGGAACTCGTTTGGTGCGCAGGATAAAAGAAAGGATAGGATATTTGTATCGTATCCTATCTCAATCCAGTGTTTACTGAATCAACATGATAGGATAAGTTAATCCTGTAACTTATCCTATCCTGCTTCAGTTGTTCAAATTGTTATCAGACGCACGCACATACGCACGCACGCGCGTGCACACACACACACACAAAGCAAATTGGTAGATTACGACGGTTATTTTGAATGATTACGACGGTTAAAACTGCTACAGAATCGTGTGTCCCCAACCTGTTTCAGCAACCGTCGCAGAATCGTGTGTCCCCAACGTGTTTCGCGACGGTTGCCGAAACCGTCGCACCAACTGTCACGCTATTTTACGACGGTGTGTAACTGACTTAAATTAGACATGGAGACAGTTAAAAACCGTTGTGGATATTTCTTTGATTTCTGTTTTCATTGTTATTCGCGGCGGTTTAAAACTATCGGGAAAAGATATTCCGACTGTTAGAACTGTTGTAAAAATGTTTTTGATTTTTGTTTTTCTTATGGTTTGCGACGGTTTCAAACTGTCGTTATTAATTTTACATTTAATATTCATAACATATTACGAAGGTTTGTAACCTCTGCTAAATATAATAATTTTAGAATATATATATATATATACACGAGAATTCATGATCTTTTTTAAAAACAAAACTGAAATTATTTACTTAATAGTATCAATAATTTTTGTTTACCAATTTATAAATTTTAAAATAATTTACAAAATAATTTTTTATAAATATAGTTGTTTCACAAGGGTATATATATAATTTGAAATTATTTACTCAATAGTATCAATGAGTTTTTTTCAAAATATTATTTTTTATTAATTTATTTATTTTAAAATATTTTACAAAATAATTTAGAAAAAATATAGTTATTTTTCAAGCGTGTGTGTGTCTATATATTTTGTAGAGGCCGAAAACGAACCGGCTTCAAAACCGGTGATGTTATGGCTCCACGGAGGTAAATAACTCTCTTTTATGTTCACTAAGCTTGAAAACATGTATTTAAAAACTGGAAATCAAACCGGAAGACCGGCTAAAAATTAATTTTATCATTGTTATTTAAGTTTTAAAATTAATTAAATGTTTTTTTATATCATTTTCATATTTCCAAGTTACGTTATCATTTTTTTTTCAAAATTGCAGGACCAGGATGTTCTGCTGTTGGAGGAGGAGCATTTGACCAACATGGGCCATTCAAGCCTACAATTAAAGGCCTTGTCAGAAACCCCTATAGTTGGAACAAGGGTAAGTCATTCATTGTATAAATGGAATATAAATACCTTCCTCCACTAGTTATAAATACCACTCATTTCCCTTACTTGCGACTACCACTCCCTTCCCTTACTTGCGACTACCACTCCCTCTACTTCCTTGCGACTACCACTCCCTCTCCTTCCTTGCCACTACCACTACTCAAAATTTCAATATGAATTCTCTAAGCAATTTTTTTATTTTTCTTTCTGTTATGTTGGCATTTACATTCATTTCACTCACCTTTTTTTCCCTAGTTTCCCTACTTTGGAAACTGATAAGATAACAAGGTTGCCTGGACAGCAAAAGTGAGTTTCGATCAGTATTCGGGTTACATCTATGTTTATGTAAACCACGACCGATGCCTCTTCTACTATTTTGTAGAGGCCGAAAATGAACCGGCTTCAAAACCAGTGATGTTATGGCTCCTCGGAGGTAAATAACTCTTTTTTATGTTCACTAAGCTTGAAAACATGTGTTTAAAAACTGGAAATCAAACTAGAAGACCGGCTAAAAATTAATTTTGTCATTGTTATTTAAGTTTTAAAATTAATTAAATGTTTTTATCTGTCATTTTCATATTTCCAAGTTACGTTATCATTTTTTTTTCAAAATTGCAGGACCCGGATGTTCTGCTGTTGGAGGAGGAGCATTTGACCAACATGGGCCATTCAAGCCTACAATAAGAGGCCTTGTCAGAAACCCCTATAGTTGGAACAAGGGTAAGTCATTCAATGTATAAATGGAACTCGTTTGGTGCGCAGGATAAAAGAAAGGATAGGATATTTGTATCGTATCCTATCTCAATCCAGTGTTTACTGAATCAACATGATAGGATAAGTTAATCCTGTAACTTATCCTATCCTGCTTCAGTAGTTCAAATTGTTATCAGACGCACGCACATACGCACGCACGCGCGTGCACACTCACACACACACAAAGCAAATTGGTAGATTACGACGGTTATTTTGAATGATTACGACGGTTAAAACTGCTACAGAATCGTGTGTCCCCAACCTGTTTCAGCAACCGTCGCAGAATCGTGTGTCCCCAACGTGTTTCGCGACGGTTGCCGAAACCGTCGCACCAACTGTCACGCTATTTTACGACGGTGTGTAACTGACTTAAATTAGACATGGAGACAGTTAAAAACCGTTGTGGATATTTCTTTGATTTCTGTTTTCATTGTTATTCGCGGCGGTTTAAAACTATCGGGAAAAGATATTCCGACTGTTAGAACTGTTGTAAAAATGTTTTTGATTTTTGTTTTTCTTATGGTTTGCGACGGTTTCAAACTGTCGTTATTAATTTTACATTTAATATTCATAACATATTACGAAGGTTTGTAACCTCTGCTAAATATAATAATTTTAGAATATATATATATATATATATATATATATATATATATATATATATATATATATATATATATATATATATATATATATATACACGAGAATTCATGATCTTTTTTAAAAACAAAACTGAAATTATTTACTTAATAGTATCAATAATTTTTGTTTACCAATTTATAAATTTTAAAATAATTTACAAAATAATTTTTTATAAATATAGTTGTTTCACAAGGGTATATATATAATTTGAAATTATTTACTCAATAGTATCAATGAGTTTTTTTCAATTATTGAAAAATATTATTTTTTATTAATTTATTTATTTTAAAATATTTTACAAAATAATTTAGAAAAAATATAGTTATTTTTCAAGCGTGTGTGTGTCTATATATTTTGTAGAGGCCGAAAACGAACCGGCTTCAAAACCGGTGATGTTATGGCTCCACGGAGGTAAATAACTCTCTTTTATGTTCACTAAGCTTGAAAACATGTATTTAAAAACTGGAAATCAAACCGGAAGACCGGCTAAAAATTAATTTTATCATTGTTATTTAAGTTTAAAAATTAATTAAATGTTTTTTTATATCATTTTCATATTTCCAAGTTACGTTATCATTTTTTTTTCAAAATTGCAGGACCAGGATGTTCTGCTGTTGGAGGAGGAGCATTTGACCAACATGGGCCATTCAAGCCTACAATTAGAGGCCTTGTCAGAAACCCCTATAGTTGGAACAAGGGTAAGTCATTCATTGTATAAATGGAATATAAATACCTTCCTCCACTAGTTATAAATACCACTCATTTCCCTTACTTGCGACTACCACTCCCTTCCCTTACTTGCGACTACCACTCCCTCTACTTCCTTGCGACTACCACTCCCTCTCCTTTCTTGCCACTACCACTATTCAAAATTTCAATATGAATTCTCTAAGCAATTTTTTTATTTTTCTTTCTGTTATGCTGGCATTTACATTCATTTCACTTGTAATACTCCGTATTGGTCTAAGCATGATTATACATAAATTGTGAAGTGCTAAGGAGGAACTATGAGTTAGAGAAGTGAGTGGATTAGTTAAGAACCTAACCAAATGGCAGTTTAGTGAATACCACTTAGTTGGAGGGTATTATGGACTATGAGTAACACTTGCATGGACTTAAGACATGTTTGGTAAGTTAGTGTTCATAAAATCAAATTATGAGAGAAAGAAAAGAGGAATAGCTTAAGAGCAAGAGAAGAACTCAAGTTTATCATCTCCATTTTCGTACACAATGGACAGCCCTCACTAAAACAGGTATAACTCTCAACTCGTAACTCCGATCGTAACGATTCTGGTCCCATTGGAAAGCTAACGAATTTCTCTTCGATTTGCACCTATGGTTTGCATTCATAGCTTCTGTTTCGAAGGAGAAAATTGACCTTGAAGTTGTGTCAGTGATGCTAAAAGTGGGTACAAGAGTGGATTACGGGTTTGATGTTAACCTGCAAGGTTGTGAACCTAAGTTGTTGGAGTGGGATGAGTAATGAATTGTCGGACGTTGTAAATGGATAATATTTGAGTCATCAAGATTAAGGAGAGCGTTCGACACGAAGTAGTGATACCCAAACTGTCAAGGTGGAGATTGAGGCAGTTATAACCCCTGGAATTTTGATTGGACGGAGTGAAACTTTCTCTAAGTCTTGGTAATAGCAAGGGAGATCCAGTAAGGATTGAGATAGGGCCTCATAAGTGAGATTCTTCGAAGGTGTTGAGCTGGAATTTATTAGGATTCAGTACTGATGCTGTTGCCGGTATTAAGTGTGGCTGGTGAGCTGATAGGGCAGAATAACCTTGGGAAGCGCGGATAGAGGAGTCAGACCTTTCTGATTACGCTGGCATAGACAGTAATTGGATGGACGGAGCATTGGATCCTGATTCAACTTGGTGTACCTTAGACGAAGTGGTTACCTAATAAAGGTTGGTGGAATGTACGAGTGTGGTAACTTACGATTGGCGAAGCTTGAATACCTTGTCGGTGGAAGAGGGCATGCATTTCCGTTCTTATCATTTTGTGTTTAAGTTCTAGAACTACGCTAGATGGAATATGAAATGATGCAGAAGCGTCAAATGCAGTGACCTAAGTTCTTGTTAGTTATAGTTCGTCTGACCCCGAGTGAAGCCATAGAACTACGCTTGGCATTGGGCGTTCAGCCGAGTAAGAACTAAGATCTATCTGGAACGTCAATAGGATGATCGCAGTTGTGTTGGTTGTTAGGAACCATAGTATTCCTATCTGGACTGAATTATCCTTGGAATCCTATGCATGCGTGGGACGAGTGGGTACGCGCACTGCATGGTAACCCGAAGTTGAACTTCAATCTTCGTGCTTAGCATTTTGGCTTCCCGAGTAAGTAAACCTTGGTGTGTAGCACTCTCAGGTTTTAGCATCCTGAGGAGTGTGATTCGAAGGACTTGAGGAACGATGAGCCTATTGGAAGCCTGTTCAGACACTTGTCGGTCGTGACTATAGGATACGCGTGGGGATCATCATACGCCATTAAGGTAGGTTACCTGGATACATGGCCTCGGAGTTGGACCACCATGTCGGTACTACCAGACGAGTATAATGCCACCGTATCGCTATCGTGCACAAAGATGCGTGAGCCATCTTTTTCCGACATGTGTGGGGCAAAGGTGATCTGAAGCTCAAGGTAGAATTCTGATTTGGCACTCGTGAGACACAGATCCAGACTCTCATAAGGTATGTGGGATGAGGATCCATACGTCACACTCGATAGTAGAGGAATAACTAGACAGACGATGGTGTGATGGATCAAGATCCAATATTATACTTATGGAGACTCTGAGTGATCGTGATCGCATGAGTTAGTATCCGATTGTACCTTGGGGATGTTCTCGTTTCGTGAAGTGTTAAGTTGGCAATTTTACGTGAGTGTCTAGAGTGGGACTCGTGTGCGGTCATGATATCCTGGTCAGCAGGGTGAGTGGCTATCATGTACCATTGGCGACCGGTGATGAAATATGCAAGTTGTATCTTGGATTGGCTTGATGTGTGATGTGTCTGGTAAGGTATTGCTAGATACTCTGAGTGGAGAAGTGTTAATCTTTGTAAAGCAGGGACATTTTGGTCTGAGAATTTCTGAGGAGTTTATAAGAGAGATGTTCGAAATGCAAAGTGCAAAGTGCAATTTCTTGTATTATGGCTACACTTAGACCGTTGGAAGCACTACAATGAAGGATGCAGCCGTCGAGGAAGTCAGTTTAGTGTCTGATTCAGCGGTGGAACAGACATTAGATGACTGTGTGAATGGAGTGTGGCTATGGGAGAATTGTTATATCAGTAAGTCACACGAGTTATCAGAGGCGATACTACGCTAAGAGAATGAAGCCGTTTGTTTGGGGAGAAGCGATGTGGAACTGACAGAGTTGTGGTAAGCTGCAGTACGTTGTAAAGGATTAGTTATACCATCTAAGCAACAAGGCTTGTTGGAATGATGGACATAGCAGTTATACGCTTATACGTTGCGGGAATCAGTAACGAAGGACGATTTTTAAGTCAATGGGTGTTTGGTTTTCAATGTCCTGAAACCGAAGCTTGTGCCTAATTTGTGATAGATGGGTCTAACCTGAAATGATAGAGTAGGTGGAGACTTGGTTCTGGGGATTACGCAACTACAAGGAGTAGTAGTCAACAATGAACGCATATGGAGTTCTGGCACGTGTTGTAATTGGACAACTGTAGATAAGGAATTATTGTGTATTTATGGAAACTAAGTGAATTATGGATATGACGTGACTCTGAGGATTTAAAGGTGTGTGACTTGTTGGAATCAGAGTAGCGCAACGGATCAAGGAAGAATCAGATAAGTCTGAGGGGGAAATGAGCAGATTATTTGTAGGATCTTATGTTGGGATGAAAATATTTCCTGAGGGAAATTGCCGTAGCAGCATTTTGTTCATTCCAATCTCTCGAAGATCCACCATAAGCTCATGAGGTGTCGTCAATGGGCCAGCCCGGGAATACTTTTTGTGGATGGTGTGCGGACCGATGTTCGTAAGTCATCAATTTAGCTTGTAAGTTGCAGGGGTCGGACATAGTATCGTGACCGCCGGAATGCTGAAGACTAGTGGGGATTTTAAGTTGGCGCAAGTTATTGTGGTTATGTCTTGTGTACTGTGATCGTGCAGGAAGACTTAGACAATGGTCACAGGTCAGCTTTTGAAGTTCACCTCTCATCAGTGGAATCTTGTGTGAAGTTGTCGAATGACAAGGCTACAATTGCAAGATGATTATCCCTTCGTGGTTTTGCGGTGACGATTGTTATGTCTAGACTGGAGTAAGGGTTAAAGTAAAGAGATTCAGTTGTATAAGTAAGGATAAATTTGGGACAATCATCCTAAGACTTTGGGAACCAGAGATTAAGACCAAGGAATTTGGAGGCCACCTAATGACATTGTATGAACTCGAGTGGAGAATAACTTGAAGTGTTATCCCAGAAGCGACGTTGTGGCAGTAATCCTCAAACGGGAAGTAATTCAAAGAGCTGAGTGGATTATTAGAGTTTTTGAAGTTATGGAAATCCAGTGCAGAGCAGTGGAGGTCGAGGACCTTGGAAAGGTCTTATACCATATATGTCAAGACGAAGTATCTGCAGCGATGGGCTGCGTGAGGATTAGAGTTCCTGATCGTGAATAGTGGGACGCAAGTATTTTGGCGGATTATGTTTCTTCGTATGGGATGACCATCAGACAGAGTAGTGGGATTATCTAAAGAGGAATGTGAGTAACATTCTTTCTCTTGGTTGGATAGATATGAAGAGTTGGTTTTCTTGGTGAGCAGAAAGAATTCGAGGACGAATTCAATTTAAGGGGGGGAGAATGTAATACTCCGTATTGGTCTAAGCATGATTATACATAAATTGTGAAGTGCTAAGGAGGAACTATGAGTTAGAGAAGTGAGTGGATTAGTTAAGAACCTAACCAAATGGCAGTTTAGTGAATACCACTTAGTTGGAGGGTATTATGGACTATGAGTAACACTTGCATGGACTTAAGACATGTTTGGTAAGTTAGTGTTCATAAAATCAAATTATGAGAGAAAGAAAAGAGGAATAGCTTAAGAGCAAGAGAAGAACTCAAGTTTATCATCTCCATTTTCGTACACAATGGACAGCTCTCACTAAAACAGGTATAACTCTCAACTCGTAACTCCGATCGTAACGATTCTGGTCCCATTGGAAAGCTAACGAATTTCTCTTCGATTTGAACCTATGGTTTGCATTCATAGCTTCTGTTTCGAAGGAGAAAATTGACCTTGAAGTTGTGTCAGTGATGCTGAAAGTGGGTACAAGAGTGGATTACGGGTTTGATGAGGATGGAGTGGAACTTTGACTATGGTGGGAGTTCAATGGCAGCAAAGAGCATGATGTTAACCTCCATTGATCCAAGGTGAGTCCTTAGTTAGAGACTTTGGGGAAAATCATGGGAATTGCATGTTTGGGGTTTAGGGATTGTGAGAAATAATTATAAATCCATGACACTAACATGATAATTGTGCTATTTGTTGGTTGTTAATTGTTATTTGTTGGCTGGATATATCTTCAAATCGTGCATGCAGGTGGATTCACGGGGTTAAAATACCCCAGGACAGAACTGATGAGTTCTGCATTTTTCTGTGTCTGCTATGGTCCGCTAAGCGGGCTAAGGCCGCTAAGCGGATGCTGAGCATTTTTCCAGAAATTCGCGGTTCCGCTGAGCGGACCCAGTTTGCCCGCTGAGCGGAGGATGCTGTTGTGAAGAAAAATAGAAATCGCGAGCCCGCTAAGCGGACGTGAGGCCGCTAAGCGGGGAAACAATTGAGGTTCGCCCCTGGAAAGCCCGCTTACAGGCCGCTAAGCGGCCAAGGCTGGGCAGAATTACATTTTTCCTTCCCCTGAGGGCAGTTTCGGATTCTAATCGTAATCGGACCCCTCCTTAAATATTAATATGCATATGAATGTCTGAAGAGTGGTGTTTTATGACACACATTACCGATAATCCTATTCATTTTATTTATGTGGAATATTATACATAATGTTGGATAGGTATATTCCATAAATCCTTGACTATACAATTGTGTTTGATTCCGAATACTTTTGATGAGATAAGTATGAATCTATATTGATATCCAGTGTTTTGGTTGAACATTCAGATTGGCTTGTGTTATGATATTACACTTGATGTGTGTGCGTATGCTTGAATCGGAGTGGCCGGGGGTTAGGTTGGGATATACTTCTTACTATGATGTAAGGTATTATCCTGGACCATGTGGTCCGTGGAATAGTCTGATGTTATGATCAGAGGTCGCGCACCTGAGCTACCGTGGTAGTGTTCTCGTGAGTGCCGTGAGGGGCCTATACTCATTGACGATGACACTTTTGTGTGCACGGTATGATGGGGCTATGTGGCCATGTAGGCTATTACATAGTGATTGTAACTCACCTCTAGTAAAGTCACGTAGACTAATACTAGGCTTTCGCCCGGTGGGACCATGCGTCAAGGTGGCGGTTTGTACTCTGCGTAACTCACTAGCGTGAAGGAGGTTAACGGGATAATGACGCCAATTAGGCCAGGTCATGGTACGGCCATTTAGGCTTGTGGACTCGTCTAACCATCTTGCAGTGAGCTTGTACAAGTCCCTTGACACTAGGCATGGGTGGACTCATCGAGGGTGCGTTCATTCCATAATCTAGCCGAGGTTTATTACACTTCTGGAATCCCCGTATATGGATACGGGTTTTGCATACTTGTTTGTGATATACTTGTGTGTTTGTATACGATGAGTCCTATGGTGGACGATTCCTTGTTTTCTCCGTACTTGTACCGGATGTGAGGATAATCCCCGAATCAATGGTGGATTCGGTTTGTTGATGCATGTACCCTGTAGAACCGAGTGGACCCATAGGATAGGAGGACTCACTGAGATTTAGTAATCTCACCCCAATCAACTTATATTTTTTCAGGTGCAGTTTAGTAGCGTTTGGGCAGTAGCAGGTTTGGATTAAAGACTTAGAAGTGGTGATTGTCGCTACCGCGAAAATTAACAGAGTCGCCACTAACATATTTATCCTGAAAAGGAAGGGAATGCCAGCAAACCACAAAACAAAACAACGGTCTCACGACCAGAGAAAAAGGGTAAGGGAGTCGGTTACGCGAGGGGAAGGTGTTAGCACCCCTCGCGCCCATCGTACTCGATGGTATCCACGCTTATGTCTAAACCTATGGGTGTGTAAGCAAAATGCGCTAATCTGGACTAAAATGAATGCAGAATGTAGGGAAAAGAAAGGATTATGCTCGCACGGGCCCTACCCCGCTGCCTACGTATCTGTTTTGCAGAATCAGAGCTACCGTAGCTCGGCTAACTAATTTCTGTTTGTTTTGTGTTTTTTAGGTGAACGAGTTACATTCACACTCCGCTGCTCGACCTTTGGAGACTTATGCTGGGAATGGAGCGGAAATAACAAGTTCTTAAGAAAAGAAAATCAAAGAGTGTGGTTTGTGTTTTAAAAGATGCATGAGGAAGACCTAAGCTAAGGGGGAAAGCTTGCTACCTAATGTTATCATACAAAGGGTGCAAATCTAACTAAACTAAGCAACCTACGGGGGAAAAGGGAATGCAAACAATATAGCACACAAACGAGCATCCACTCGTGAAGCAAACAAAACCAACGGTACTGACCGAATGGTAGAAAAGCGGTCCCGCCATAGCCAAGGGGAGCAGCTCAACCCAAGTCAACCAAGCATTAGACATCGCGAAAATGATCGGGCCATAGACAAGAGGGCGGACCCCTCTCAGCAACCAAGCCGTCACGGATCGTAAAGGAAAACGGTGCGTGCGTACACCGAGCATCAACGTCGAGCGACGCGAGCTATAGGAAAAGCGGGGGTCCGATTGCATGAACCCTTTACCTGACATACTCGATAACAAGATCTTTTGCACGTTCGGAAGCAAGCAACGCGTAGCGTGCGCATACCGAACGGACTCGATGAGACTAGGCGGGGGTTGATTACGAACCCTTGACCGCATGCCTTCCATGAGGACTTAACGGAGTGCCATATAGGACTTATTACACCGTGACTCCCTGCCGCAAAGCACAAATGTAAACACACCAACAAAAACAGAGCCTCTTTCGAGGGCTTGGCCAGATGCATGTCTAAATCCTACTTCTCATGTTATAGGATGATGCGGAAAGCGGTAAAGTGCGAGAAAAGATAAAATGAAACGGAATCAATACCAAACGGATGATGATCCGTAAACTAAAGCGAAGCAAAGCGAAGAAACTAGAATCCCGCGAGCGAGCTAGCAAAGCAAAAGCAAATAGTCAGCACACCGATTAGCCATAAAGCGCACAAATGTCGACTCGCATGTCGAGCATAATCACGATACACCTGCAAGAGGACCAAGCAAACCAAACAAGCAGATATAAAGCGATAAGATCGTGTCTCCAAGATGAGAACACGATACGAGTGGATGGAAACGTGTCCCGCAAATAAAGCGGAACACTCAAGTAATAAGAATCGATCGGTGACCGTCCAAAAGCCTTGCACACTAGCACACAAGTTAGAGATAACAAACATCGTAATCGGAATTGCGTTATTGCATTATAAGCTAAGATAAAATGAACAATTAACGCACACATAAAGTGGACAACAAATGTAAAGGGGAAAACCAAACATGAATAACCTACAATCAATCAATATCAATCATCTCATGAGATAGCACGTTTCACAAGCTTTCCAACGATATAAAGAACGCGCAAATCGGAGTTACGAGCAAAAAGATACGAAAGATTGAAGTTAGAGAAAAAAAACACACAGGGGAACCGGTTCCCCCATTTGGGAACCCGGGTTCCAGGGCATTCTACCTCCCGTTTTGGCCTCTGATGGATGGGAACCGGTTCCCCAAAGCTAGGAACCGGGTTCCACTGTTTGAAAATCACTTTTTGCTATTTTTTATGTTTGGGAACCAATTCCACTCAACTTGAAACAATGCCAACTTGTAAGCATCATGAAAAGTCATCAAGACACATTCAAAACACAATGAAACACCCATGGAAACAAAGCACGATATCACGGTAACAATCAATGGCATATGAGGATATGTAAACCAAATATTAATGTGAGGCATGCTATTAGCAATAAGTGAACAATCCTTAAGCACCAAAGCAACAAAACCACACATATATCGATTTCAATGATTAAGCACAAGCCAAAAATGTATCGCTCTCAACGATTAGGCACAAAGCATCTTGGCGAAGGATAGTCATGAATCTACAAGTCAATTAGGCCGAATAATAACAAATCGAGCAAAGTGCGACGCGTCAAGCTAAACCACAATTCAAATATCATCACCAACAATTACATGAATGCAACAAAGGCAACAAGTATTTGCACATGCGATAGTGATCAAGCTACACAACATATAGCATCAAGCAAGGCAAATTATCAAGCAAAAAGTTATCACATGCATTTGTACAAACACCTTAAGTGCGACACAAGTCATCTATATGAATTTTAACAATTAAGCACACACAATCATCAACAAAATTACGCATCCGAAGCGCGAATGTCACAATTCATCAACAATGATCATTAATCACATGCAACAAAATTAGATCCGACCAAAATTCACATAAACACTACCAATTCGATCAACAACATACAAATTCACCGAACAATCATCATCAATCAACATTAATCAACAAAAAAATATGGATCTATATTTCAATTCACATAATGATCAACAATTAAGCACTTAATTCAAGATTCGAAGCTTACCGGATGAAGATCTAACCGAAGTGCGAACACGAACTCGATACGAATGCGAACACGACACGAACGCGACACGAACTCGAAAACAAAATCCGAAGGGAGAGAGAGTGGCGCGCAAGATCAAAAAGAGGAAGGAGAGATTCGAACTTGAAATCTTGATCTTCAATCCATGTTGTTCTTGATTCTTGAAGAAAATTGATGAATATTGATGAAAGTTCTATGTGATTTGTGGTTTTGATCCAAGAGAATTGAGAGAGAATTGAGAGAAAGTGTTTTTGATCTTTTGGTGAATTGAAAATTATGAGAGTCCCCTCTTTGATTTGTGAAGAGCAAAATGTTTATATATTGTCAACGCGAAATATCCAAATTGCCCTCGGTGCGTCTCATTTTGGCTCGCTTTTAAGGAAACTCGGTTCGGCTCTGAATCCCGGAACGAAACCAATGCCATTATGAATATGACCAAATTTGTGACCCGTCGCCGCGAGAATCACCTTAATCCGATAAGCGATGAGGAAAATACGCCTGTTTGAATGACGAGAAACGTCGATTCATCTGGCGGGACTATGCGAAATTTTGTGAGTACCGCTCAAAGAACTCGATAAAACCTTATCTTCGGCTCAAAATCTGAACAGGCATGTGTGACGAAGAATCGAAGCTAACGAAATTTCTGAGAGAATGCCGCCGGAATGGACTTCATACGATAAAAATCGAAGAAGTTATGAATTTTCGAACTCGGCGCGACATGCTCGAAAACACACTTTTTACCGAAACAACACGACGATCCTTAAAATTCTGGGAATTTTCCATGCATAATTGGCCTTCGGTCCGAACATATGAAATCTTGGTAATGACGCCACGGAGCTCCAGTTAAATTTTCAAGCGAATCCGGCGAGCGGATTAGGAGATATGAATTTTCCGAGGCGCAAAACCCTACATTCAGCACTATTTCTCACTGCAAAACCTCAAGTAATTTGCCAATTTGAAGACCTTCCTTAAAGAATTGGCTCCCGAGCCGAACACAAAAGTTGTAGATCTTGTCGAGACAATGGGGACAACGTGGGAACTTAACTCGTATCACCTTTCAAATAGTATTTATGAATTTTCCCGTACTTTCACCGTTTTAAGCCATTTTTCACGCCTTTCTTCTTAAACCCATGAAAACTCTTTATTATTTTTCTTCAATTTTAGAATGACGAAATAAACGTCATTATTAACTTATAGCTCCAATAAAGAGGGCAAATTTTGGGGTGCAACAGCTGCCCCTATTCAAACTTCTTGAACCTGACGAGTGAGAAACGAAAGTTTCGAATCGTTGAGGTGGAAGGAGATTGAATACCAGAATGAACTCGAAAATTTGCACTCTTGATCAATAGAAGATTCCGTCTTGTGATAAGAAGGAATGTACCACCCCGCAAGCAGGGAGAAAAAACTTCAATTGATCTGGATAATAAATATGCTCCAACTTGTGAAAAAGGAGGAACGGGCACCCACAGGCAGGGGAAACCACTTCAAATGATCTGGGCATCAAGAGAAGGAACATCTCGACTGATCTGAGTATCAGGCGTTGCAGATGTCTCCGAACATGCATCGGGATAGATGTCTTAAGTCGATCTGGGAATCGAAGGAGATACGCCGGTTGATCTGGACATCAACGGGTAAAAGTATCTCTGATCTGGGAATCTGGGCAGACATCTCTTCTGATGCAATTAAATCATCAGGTAGATATTCTGACTAATCTGGGAATTAGCGGCTAGCTCCTTCGTAAGACCACGGGGATCCGGAGGCGGTTCCTTCAACTGAACTGGAAATCAGGATAGGAACAATATCTCTTCCGAACTGTGTACGCCGGGGAAAGAATGCCTTTAAACTGATCTAGACATGATGCTAGAAAATAAGTAGGACAATCTTCTTCTGAAAGACAAAGTCGATCAGGCAAACATCTCCATCTGATTTGATGATATCAGTGGCTTGCTCCTTAGTAAGATCACGGGAGATCCGGAGGCGGTTCCTTCAACTAATCTAAAACTGGATATTAGGATAGGAACGGATGTTTCTTCCGAACTGTGTACGCCGGGTAAAGAAAACGTCCTCAACTGATAGTAAGGTATCAGGACTGGGCAAACGAATTTCTTCTTCTGAACGAACTAAATCGTCAAGGAGTAGATATTTCCAACTGATCTGATGTATCAGAGGGCTTGCTCCTTCGGAAGATCTTGGGAGATCCGGAGGCGGTTCCTTCAACTGAAAGTCTGATTTATCAGGAATAGGAACAAATATCTTCCACCGATCTGGGGGCATCGGGAATAGGAATGTCTTTGAACTGATCTGAGCTATGCCAGAAAATAAGTAGAAGAATCCTCTTCTGAATGACAAAGTCAACCAGGCAGACATCTCCATCTGATCTAGATATCAGTGGCTGGCTCCTTAGGAAGATCTTGGGGAGATCCGGAGGCGGTCCCTTCAACTGATATGAATATCAAGAATAAGGACAGATATCTCATCCGAACTGTGTGCGCCGGGAACGAAATGTCTTCAACGGATGAAATGACATTCCTCTTCTGATCTCAACATCAGGATAACGCCCATAATGATTAGGCGAGTATTGCTCTCTGGGGAGCATTCGTATCTGGATAACTTTCCTGCAGAAAGAAACAGATATGATATGATTAATGCATGATGCATGTATGAATGTTTATGGAATAACGTTCCCGAGAAAGAAGACGTTATACGCTTTTGAGAATGCTATGCAAATGATGCATGATTCGGACGCTGCTTGGGGAAACAGCGGAAGAGCACTGAATTGCTGAAATAGTCCTGGAGAGAGTATAGAACTCTGCGGGGAGGACAAGATGAGTGATCAAGGGTCACGACTGCGAGCTGGCAAAGATGGATCAGAAATGTGCTGGAGATGATCAAATCTGGATGCGAGCTCTGTTTGGGGAATAAATCTTGCTTGAAGATAAGAACATCCCACTTACTTGCTTGGGGAATACCTTGGCAACTTCATTGGAGAAGCAAATTCTCGACATTCTGGGGATGCAGAGATAAGAGCAAGTCATGAAGACAACTCTGATGGGGAGTGACCAACTAGCTTGCGTATGACGCATTCCGCTGGGAAAATCCTTGAAGGAAACAGATTCTGCTGAGGATGCATGCGAATCTCTGCTGAGGAAAGACTCGGTGGGGAAGATGAATACTTCTGCACAAAGATCCACTGATGAGATGAGGAATCCGTTGGGGATAAGGACTTAGCATAAGAATCTTTTGTTAAGACAACTCCACTGGGGAACAAGATGACTCTCCTGGGGAGAACAGGTCAATCTGTTGGGGAGAGAAAACGCTCTACTGGGGAGAACGAGGAACTCGGGCAAGGAACCTCATTAAGAGCTAGCTGGGGAATCAGACACCATTCCATCATGATTCAACTGGGGAGAAAGCATTCCGTCGGGAATAAGGCTTCTGGAGCATAGAGAATGCATTAAGATGTGCTTTACTGAGGATATGAGAATCCTGGAGCAAGGAAAGTCCCATCTGAAAGTACTCAGCTGGGGAATGAGAATCTTTCATTAAGAAACACTCGGCTGGGGAGTGAGAATCTCTCATGATTAAGTCCGCCGATATGCTGATACGAAGCGCTTGCAAGCATGCACCTGCGAGACAAACAAATGCAAATGCTCCAGGATATAGCATGGTATCTTAGCCTGCCATCCCAGTTACACAAAACTTCGAAGTAGATTCAAAGGTTTCATTTCTAATCATGTATTGTAAAAGCAATGCAGTTTTCATATGCAAAGTTTAACACAAACTTAGGACGTTTTATGCAAACAAAACGGTAAAAGAAAACAGTTGTTTAAGATAAAAAGGATCTTTATTAATTGCAAAAAGAATGCTCATAAAAGAGCGAACACTTTTCAGAAGTAGTTCCTAGTAAGAGGTAACCACACATTTATTGAGTACAACAGAAATGGCAATGTGAAACGGATATCCATTGGTTTCGATCCCGCTATCACTTTTATAACTCAGACGCTCTCATCTCCTTGCTTTGGAAGACCGTACTCATTAGGATTGATCACTGCCCAATTTAACAACTGATTGATATGACATCACCAAACTTGTGGACCCGACGGGGTTTGTGAGCGCCTTTAGGGATTTGAGTTGCCAGCGATGCAAACTCAAGAACACGGAGTCTTGCTTATCCCTCGGTCGGGAGCCCTAAACAAAGTGAGCGGATGTTGTGAATGCTTTAGGGATTTGAGCTGCCCGGTGCAAACTCAAGAACACGGAGTCTTGCTTATCCCTCGGTCGGGAGCCCTAAACACGACGATTGGAATTAGAAAATGCTTTAGGGATTTGAGCTGCCAGGTGCAAACTCAAGAACACGGAGTCTTGCTTATCCCTCGGTCGGGAGCCCTAAGCATGTATGAAGAGTGATTGCCATGGTGGCATGCGAGATGTAGTCGTTCGCTTTTGTCCCTTTTTTGCCTAAGCCGCCCTTTCGGGTTTTCAACTTAGCGGGTATATTTGTTTCTTTTTCATTCTTTTGCCTGATTCATTTTCTTTTCTCTCTTTTTTTTTCTTTTCTTCTTTTTTCTTTCTTTTTTCTTCTTTTTTTTTATCAGGTCTATGCGAAGTATTTTTTGACTACATCTGCGTTCACAGGGTGCGGAAAGTTCTCGCCATCCATTGTTGCAAGCATCATGGCGCCGCCAGAGAATACTTTCTGCACAACAAAGGGGCCTTCATACGTCGGAGTCCACTTGCCTCGAGGATCGCCTTGAGGGAGAATGATTCTTTTGAGTACCAGATCACCTGGCTTGTAGCTTTGGGGTCGCACCCGCTTGTCAAAAGCTTTCCTCATCTTCTTTTGGTATACCTGACCATGACCAATAGCCGCTAAGCGCTTCTCATCAATGAGGTTTAACTGATCCAAACGATTTTGCACCCATTCTGACTCGTCAATCTCGACGTCTTTCATAATCCTCAAGGAAGGGATCTCAACTTCAACTGGCAATACTGCTTCCATACCATAAACCAATGAGAAAGGAGTTGCCCCAGTCGATGTACGCACAGAGGTGCGATAGCCATGCAAGGCGAAAGGTAACATCTCGTGCCAATCTCGGTAAGTCACTACCATCTTCTGCACAATCTTCTTAACGTTTTTGTTGGCCGCTTCAACAGCGCCATTCATCTTTGGACGATACGGAGAAGAATTGTGATGCTTAATCTTGAAGGACTCACAAAGCTCCTTCATCAACTTGTTATTGAGATTCGATCCATTATCAGTAATGATCTTCTCAGGAATCCCATAACGGCATATTATGTTGTGCTTGATAAAGCGAGTAATCACTTGCTTGGTGACATTCGCATAAGATGCGGCTTCAACCCACTTGGTGAAGTAATCGATGGCAACCAAAATGAAGCGATGTCCATTAGAAGCAGTAGGCTTAATCTCTCCAATCATATCAATGCCCCACATTGCAAAAGGCCACGGAGAAGTCAAAACATTCAAAGGCACAGGCGGCATGTGCACTTTGTCAGCATAAATCTGGCACTTGTGACAAATTCTGACATGGTTATGACAATCAGTTTCCATAGCGGACCAATAGTAACCAGCCCTCAAGATCTTCTTAGCCATTGTATGCCCACCTGAATGGGTACCAAACTCACCTTCGTGCATTTCCTCTATGATTTTCGAAGCTTCTTCCTTCACAACACATCGGAGCAACACACCGTCATGATGCCTCTTGTACAATACGCCACCGTTGAGGTAAAACTTAGCTGCAAACCTTCTCAGAAACTTCTTATCAGTCACCGACGCTTCGGGAGGATACTCTTGAGTTTCGAGGAACTTTTTGATATCATGATACCAGGGATTACCATCCAACTCAACATCAGCCTCAAAGCAAAATGCTGGTTCGTCCAATCTGTTGATGGTGATGTTAGGCGCTTCATTGGCCCATTTTACTTTGAACATGGAAGCCAAAGTAGCGAGAGCATCAGCAAGATTGTTCTCTTCTCTAGAAATATGCTCGAATGTGATCTCATCAAAGTACGGAATGAGTCTCATCACATGCTCCCTGTATGGAATCAGATTCTGATGGCGAGTTTCCCAATCTCCATTGATCTGGCTAATGACAAGATTGGAATCCCCATAAACTTTCAAGTACTTGATTCGCAAATCAATCGCAGCTTCGATACCATAAATGCAGGCTTCATATTCAGCCATGTTATTAGTGCAATCAAAACAGATTCTGGCTGTAAATGGAATATGAAAACCTGATGGAGAAGTAATTACAGCTCCAACACCATTCCCGAGTGCATTAGAGGCACCATCGAACACGAGCGTCCATCGCGATCCTGGTTCGGGTCCTTCCTCCGGTCCGGGAATGTTACAATCTCTGATGTACAACACATCCTCATCGGGGAATTCAAACTTCATCGGTTCATAATCTTCGACCGGCTGGTGCGCAAGATAATCCGCCAACACACTACCTTTGATGGCTTTCTGAGTAGTATACTGGATATCATATTCAGTCAAAATCATTTGCCACCTGGCTACTCTTCCGGAAAGAGCGGGCTTCTCAAAAACATACTTGATAGGATCCATCTTGGAAATCAACAAGGTGGTGTGAACCAACATATACTGCCTCAGCCGGCGAGCAGCCCACACCAAAGCACAGCAAGTTTTCTCGAGCAGTGAGTATCGGGATTCACAGTCGGTAAACTTTTTGCTAAGGTAGTATATTGCATGCTCTTTTCGGCCAGACTCGTCATGTTGACCCAGCACACATCCCATTGAATTTTCAAGAACTGTGAGGTACATAATCAAAGGTCTTCCTGGAACTGGAGGCATTAGTATCGGAGGTTCCTGCAGATACTCTTTCACTTTTTCGAATGCTTTTTGACAATCATTATTCCACCTGGCCGTCTGATCTTTTCTTAGCAACTTGAATATTGGTTCACAAGTGGCCGTAAGATGAGAGATGAATCTAGCAATGTAGTTCAACCTCCCTAAGAAACCACGAACCTCTTTTTCTGTTCTCGGCCCAGGCATCTCTTGTATAGCTTTTATTTTCGCAGGATCGACCTCAATACCTTTTCCACTAACAACAAAGCCCAACAACTTTCCGGATCGCACTCCAAAAGTGCATTTGTTTGGATTCAACCTCAGTCTGAATTCCCGAAGCCTTTCAAACAACTTCTGCAAGTGAACCAAGTGCTCTTCTTCAGTGTGAGACTTTGCAATCATGTCGTCGACATACACTTCAATCTCTTTGTGAATCATGTCGTGAAAAAGAGTCACCATGGCGCGCTGATACGTTGCCCCTGCGTTTTTCAACCCAAAAGGCATGACTTTATAGCAGAAAGT
Source organism: Vicia villosa (assembly GCF_029867415.1). Lineage (NCBI taxonomy): Eukaryota > Viridiplantae > Streptophyta > Magnoliopsida > Fabales > Fabaceae > Vicia > Vicia villosa. Next base: position 30,673 of record NW_026705741.1, read on the forward strand.
TCCCCATGGTGTGATAAACGTTGTTTTCTCCATGTCTTCTGGTGCCATCTTGATCTGATTGTACCCAGAGAAGCCATCCATGAAGGAAAACACTTTGAAAGGAGCAGTATTATCCACCAACACATCAATGTGAGGAAGAGGAAAATCATCCTTTGGACTCGCCCTATTAAGATCTCTGTAGTCCACACACATCCTGACTTTTCTGTCCTTCTTAGGTACAGGAACAATATTAGCGACCCACGGCGGGTAATTCACCACTTGTAGAAAGCCAGCATCAAATTGTTTCTCAACCTCTTTCTTAATCTTCTCAGACATGTCTGGGCGAGTCCTTCGAAGCTTCTGCTTAACAGGAGGACTATCTTCCTTGAGAGGTAGACGGTGTACCACAATATTTGTATCAAGACCTGGCATATCCTCATAGGACCAAGCAAAGATATCCGCATACTCTTTCAACATATCAATAAGCTTCTGCTTCACACTACTCTCAAGCGCAGCCCCTATCTTGACTTCTCGAACTTGCTCTTTAGTACCAACATTTACCATCTCGATTACCTCTTGATGCGACTGAATCGCTTTCTTTTCCTGTTTCAACAATCTGGCCAACTCATCGGGGAGATCACAATCTTCATAAGCTTCCTCCTCGGCTTGGTAGATCGGATTATCAAAATCATAATAAGCAATAGCGGAACTGTTACCAATGAAATCCGTGGTAGTGGAACATCTGCATGATTGATGTTTTTATTTTAGTTTTATTTTTATTAAGCTATGTGCAAGTGTGTGCAAAAACATTGCCATTTAAAGGAAAAAAAGTTAAAAGGAAAGACAAAGAGCAAAACATTTGAATGCAAAAACGTCCTTTTATTTCATGATTAACTTTGACAATGCGAACTGCATGGCCCTACAAATGATTCACTACGCCTTGGGCAGAGCGTAGGAATTATGTCATGATAAGAAAAGTAAAAACAAGGAATTTACTCCTGAGCTTGTGTGACTTGAATGACATCCTCAATTGTCCAGTTGCGAGGCATCTCCCCAGGAATACTTGGACGAATCCAGCTATCAAAATCACAGTCACTATCCACCTCCTCACCATTGACAATGGCATTAACCTGGCCATCTTGAATGACACCACCACTCACAAACTTGATCGGGCTAAGGATATTAGGCTTTGGCGATGCAATACGCTTTCCAGGACTGAAACCAAGACCATTCTTGTCAAATTTGGGACGCACATCAATTACTTGCCCCCAGCCTTCCACCTTTCCAGTCTCTCAACAACAACCTGAGCGTCTTTCAGAGAAGACATAATCGTTTCTGGCTTCGTTATCTCATAAGGAGGAGTTCTCACAGCATTTACAGCTTCAAACGCTTGGAATGGCGTCTCATGTATTTCACCTTCGATCTCCACATATCGGAAAGAGGACAAGTGACTCACGATATAATCTTCTTCACCACAAACCGTCACTACTTTACCGTCAACCGGATACTTCAACTTCTGATGAAGAGTGGATGTCACGGCACCAGCCTTGTGAATCCAGGGTCGTCCCAATAAAGAACAGTAAGCAGGTTGAATGTCCATCACATAAAAGGTTGTAGTAAAAATCTGAGGACCAATCTGGATTGGTAGATCTACCTCTCCGAACACAGACCTCCTTGAACCATCAAAGGCGCGCACTACCAACTCACTAGGCCTTAACTCCACACCGGCATAGTCAATTCTCATTAGAGCTGATTTGGGAAGCACGTTCAAAGAAGACCCAGTATCAACCAGAACACGGGACAAAGTCGTCCCCTTACACTCAATCGAAATATGCAAAGCCTTGTTATGGTTTCTCCCTTCTGGAGGAAGATCACGATCCGTAAATCCCAAACCGTTCCCAGCGGAGATATTATTGGCCACCGCCTCTAACTGATTCACAGATATTTCATGCGGGACGTAAGCACCATTCAGGATTCTCAAGAGAGCATCTCTATGACCTTCTGAACACATCAGCAGTTGCAAGATAGAAATCTTTGACTGGGTCTGACCCAACTGCTCAACAACTTTGTAATCAGACTTCCTGATGATTCTCAACAATTCTTCTACATCCTTGGAAGGCACAGCACTATCAGATGCCCCATTCTCAAACGGAGAATTCTGGCGAAGTCACATGGAATTTGTAAGTGCTTTAGGGATTCGAGCAACGCAAATGGTGCAATGCTCAAGATAGACAATGTCTTGCTTATCCCTCGTTCGGGAGCCCCAAGCAACTTTAAAGACTTGCAGATCCTAACATCTCGACCAGGTGCCCAAGAATAGAACTCACACCTAGTGTCATTATCATCAAGCAAATAATTTGTAGACATCCACAATACGGAGCTTAAACATTTGCAAATAAAGCAAGCATGGAAGCCAATGAGCACAAGACAAGTCTTCAAAAAGAACCCCAACTGAGCTTTCTTCTTGGTAAAATCCCCACAAAGTCGTTCCATGACTAATCTCTGAACAAACAATAAGAACAAGTCGAGTCTGTGAGTCTGGTGAAAGTACCAAGTTTGAATAAGAATTCCTTGATCTTGAACACCTGTTATGCATGAGATGTATGAGATGCATGATATGAATGCAATGCCATGTTCATTCGATTTCCAAGGAATCCTCATGTTTTGATTTTTTGAAAGAGATGAAATGGAAAAGCTCGATACGAGGCTTAAAGATATGATTCCTTAGAAATGGAAGGAACACATATGCTAGTTATTTTTTGTACATCATTTTTTGGAAAGTAAACATGCAATGATGCAAGGTGGTGGGATTTTGGATGTCTCCCACCGGACATGTCTGGATATCCTCAAAGTTATACGATCCAGGTTCAAAGGTTCGGCACCAATTCAGAACTCCCCGTAGATCACGGGCCATAATCAATAGAAACAGAACCATAGTCATCATAACAGGAACAAAACCACTCGAACAAGAACCATAGTAACCCTCGAACAAGAACAGCGGTAACCCACGAACAAGAACGGCGGTAACCCACGAACAAGAACAGCGGTCACCAACAATGTACCTGTTAATATGATCATTGATTCCCGCCCCACTCACGGGTAAAATCTAGGCCAAGGTAAGGTCATGAAACGCAGTATACGGTCCGCCCGAAGGTAAGCATCATCACAGCGCGGAAGCGGGTGATGATAATACCTCCGTTTGAAACCACTACTCTGCTCGTGGTCACATAATCCATCCCGAGACGTACACCTCGAGACAAACCATGCTCCCACTCTATCCTAGGGTTCCTATGGTTCACACATAGCCTGGGTATTGGGCCTTTTACCTCTTGAAACACCCACCCAACAGACAGAGATCCAGACAATCCAGAATATGATGCAGAAAAGTAAAAGCGCACATAGAATGCAATGCAAACAGATAAATATGCAAAGCAGTAAAAACACCCAAAGATAAACACACAAGCGCTAGGATCGACTCGCTGAGTCCGGACCAGCAACAGGTCAAGACGTCCCCAGCAGAGTCGCCAGCTGTCGCTACCGCGAAAATTAACAGAGTCGCCACTAACATATTTATCCTGAAAAGGAAGGGAATGCCAGCAAACCACAAAACAAAACAACAGTTTCACGACCAGAGAAAAAGGGTAAGGGAGTCGGTTACGCGAGGGGAAGGTGTTAGCACCCCTCGCGCCCATCGTACTCGATGGTATCCACGCTTATGTCTAAACCTATGGGTGTGTAAGCAAAATGCGCTAATCTGGACTAAAATGAATGCAGAATGTAGGGAAAAGAAAGGATTATGCTCGCACGGGCCGTACCCCGCTGCCTACGTATCTGTTTTGCAGAATCAGAGCTACCGTAGCTCGGCTAACTAATTTCTGTTTGTTTTGTGTTTTTTAGGTGAACGAGTTACATTCACACTCCGCTGCTCGACCTTTGGAGACTTATGCTGGGAATGGAGCGGAAATAACAAGTTCTTAAGAAAAGAAAATCAAAGAGTGTGGTTTGTGTTTTAAAAGATGCATGAGGAAGACCTAAGCTAAGGGGGAAAGCTTGCTACCTAATGTTATCATACAAAGGGTGCAAATCTAACTAAACTAAGCAACCTACGGGGGAAAAGGGAATGCAAACAATATAGCACGCAAACGAGCATCCACTCGTGAAGCAAACAAAACCAACGGTACTGACCGAATGGTAGAAAAGCGGTCCCGCCATAGCCAAGGGGAGCAGCTCAACCCAAGTCAACCAAGCATTAGACCTCGCGAAAATGATCGGGCCATAGACAAGAGGGCGGACCCCTCTCAGCAACCAAGCCGTCACGGATCGTAAAGGAAAACGGTGCGTGCGTACACCGAGCATCAACGTCGAGCGACGCGAGCTATAGGAAAAGCGGGGGTCCGATTGCATGAACCCTTTACCTGACATACTCGATAACAAGATCTTTTGCACGTTCGGAAGCAAGCAACGCGTAGCGTGCGCATACCGAACGGACTCGATGAGACTAGGCGGGGGTTGATTACGAACCCTTGACCGCATGCCTTCCATGAGGACTTAACGGAGTGCCATATAGGACTTATTACACCGTGACTCCCTGCCGCAAAGCACAAATGTAAACACACCAACAAAAACAGAGCCTCTTTCGAGGGCTTGGCCAGATGCATGTCTAAATCCTACTTCTCATGTTATAGGATGATGCGGAAAGCGGTAAAGTGCGAGAAAAGATAAAATGAAACGGAATCAATACCAAACGGATGATGATCCGTAAACTAAAGCGAAGCAAAGCGAAGAAACTAGAATCCCGCGAGCGAGCTAGCAAAGCAAAAGCAAATAGTCAGCACACCGATTAGCCATAAAGCGCACAAATGTCGACTCGCATGTCGAGCATAATCACGATACACCTGCAAGAGGACCAAGCAAACCAAACAAGCAGATATAAAGCGATAAGATCGTGTCTCCAAGATGAGAACACGATACGAGTGGATGGAAACGTGTCCCGCAAATAAAGCGGAACACTCAAGTAATAAGAATCGATCGGTGACCGTCCAAAAGCCTTGCACACTAGCACACAAGTTAGAGATAACAAACATCGCAATCGGAATTGCGTTATTGCATTATAAGCTAAGATAAAATGAACAATTAACGCACACATAAAGTGGACAACAAATGTAAAGGGGAAAACCAAACATGAATAACCTACAATCAATCAATATCAATCATCTCATGAGATAGCACGTTTCACAAGCTTTCCAACGATATAAAGAACGCGCAAATCGGAGTTACGAGCAAAAAGATACGAAAGATTGAAGTTAGAGAAAAAAAACACACAGGGGAACCGGTTCCCCCATTTGGGAACCCGGGTTCCAGGGCATTCTGCCTCCCGTTTTGGCCTCTGATGGATGGGAACCGGTTCCCCAAAGCTAGGAACCGGGTTCCACTGTTTGAAAATCACTTTTTGCTATTTTTTATGTTTGGGAACCAATTCCACTCAACTTGAAACAATGCCAACTTGTAAGCATCATGAAAAGTCATCAAGACACATTCAAAACACAATGAAACACCCATGGAAACAAAGCACGATATCACGGTAACAATCAATGGCATATGAGGATATGTAAACCAAATATTAATGTGAGGCATGCTATTAGCAATAAGTGAACAATCCTTAAGCACCAAAGCAACAAAACCACACATATATCGATTTCAATGATTTAGCACAAGCCAAAAATGTATCGCTCTCAACGATTAGGCACAAAGCATCTTGGCGAAGGATAGTCATGAATCCACAAGTCAATTAGGCCGAATAATAACAAATCGAGCAAAGTGCGACGCGTCAAGCTAAACCACAATTCAAATATCATCACCAACAATTACATGAATGCAACAAAGGCAACAAGTATTTGCACATGCGATAGTGATCAAGCTACACAACATATAGCATCAAGCAAGGCAAATTATCAAGCAAAAAGTTATCACATGCATTTGTACAAACACCTTAAGTGCGACACAAGTCATCTATATGAATTTTAACAATTAAGCACACACAATCATCAACAAAATTACGCATCCGAAGCGCGAATGTCACAATTCATCAACAATGATCATTAATCACATGCAACAAAATTAGATCCGACCAAAATTCACATAAACACTACCAATTCGATCAACAACATACAAATTCACCGAACAATCATCATCAATCAACATTAATCAACAAAAAAATATGGATCTATATTTCAATTCACATAATGATCAACAATTAAGCACTTAATTCAAGATTCGAAGCTTACCGGATGAAGATCTAACCGAAGTGCGAACACGAACTCGATACGAATGCGAACACGACACGAACGCGACACGAACTCGAAAACAAAATCCGAAGGGAGAGAGAGTGGCGCGCAAGATCAAAAAGAGGAAGGAGAGATTCGAACTTGAAATCTTGATCTTCAATCCATGTTGTTCTTGATTCTTGAAGAAAATTGATGAATATTGATGAAAGTTCTATGTGATTTGTGGTTTTGATCCAAGAGAATTGAGAGAGAATTGAGAGAAAGTGTTTTTGATCTTTTGGTGAATTGAAAATTATGAGAGTCCCCTCTTTGATTTGTGAAGAGCAAAATGTTTATATATTGTCAACGCGAAATATCCAAATTGCCCTCGGTGCGTCTCATTTTGGCTCGCTTTTAAGGAAACTCGGTTCGGCTCTGAATCCCGGAACGAAACCAATGCCATTATGAAGATGACCAAATTTGTGACCCGTCGCCGCGAGAATCACCTTAATCCGATAAGCGATGAGGAAAATACGCCTGTTTGAATGACGAGAAACGTCGATTCATCTGGCGGGACTATGCGAAATTTTGTGAGTACCGCTCAAAGAACTCGATAAAACCTTATCTTCGGCTCAAAATCTGAACAGGCATGTGTGACGAAGAATCGAAGCTAACGAAATTTCTGAGAGAATGCCGCCGGAATGGACTTCATACGATAAAAATCGAAGAAGTTATGAATTTTCGAACTCGGCGCGACATGCTCGAAAACACACTTTTTACCGAAACAACACGACGATCCTTAAAATTCTGGGAATTTTCCATGCATAATTGGCCTTCGGTCTGAACATATGAAATCTTGGTAATGACGCCACGGAGCTCCAGTTAAATTTTCAAGCGAATCCGGCGAGCGGATTAGGAGATATGAATTTTCCGAGGCGCAAAACCCTACATTCAGCACTATTTCTCACTGCAAAACCTCAAGTAATTTGCCAATTTGAAGACCTTCCTTAAAGAATTGGCTCCCGAGCCGAACACAAAAGTTGTAGATCTTGTCGAGACAATGGGGACAACGCGGGAACTTAACTCGTATCACCTTTCACATAGTATTTATGAATTTTCCCGTACTTTCACCGTTTTAAGCCATTTTTCACGCCTTTCTTCTTAAACCCATGAAAACTCTTTATTATTTTTCTTCAATTTTAGAATGACGAAATAAACGTCATTATTAACTTATAGCTCCAATAAAGAGGGCAAATTTTGGGGTGCAACAGTGATGGCTCGGAGACTTCGTCTGATCTCATTCCGCTGTGCAAGATCCATTGAAGACTCATGTATTATACTTCTTAACAGAATTTCATGTTGTATTTTATATGGATCTTTCTATAACTATAGCTTTTGTATGTACTCAATATCAATTTTAACGTTCCATGCATAATATACTAGTCAGTTATGTATGGGGTGTTACATCACTCACCTTTTTTTCCCTAGTTTCCCTACTTTGGAAACTGATAAGATTACAAGGTTGCCTGGACAGCCAAAAGTGAGTTTCGATCAGTATTCGGGTTACATCTATGTTTATGTAAACCACGACCGATGCCTCTTCTACTATTTTGTAGAGGCCGAAAATGAATCGGCTTCAAAACCAGTGATGTTATGGCTACTCGGAGGTAAATAACTCTTTTTTATGTTCACTAAGCTTGAAAACATGTGTTTAAAAACTGGAAATCAAACTAGAAGACCGGCTAAAAATTAATTTTGTCATTGTTATTTAAGTTTTAAAATTAATTAAATGTTTTTATCTGTCATTTTCATATTTCCAAGTTACGATATCATTTTTTTTTCAAAATTGCAGGACCCAGATGTTCTGCTGTTAGAGGAGGAGCATTTGACCAACATGGGCCATTCAAGCCTACAATAAGAGGCCTTGTCAGAAACCCCTATAGTTGGAACAAGGATAAGTCATTCACTGTATAAATGGAACTCGTTTGGTGCGTAGGATAAAAGACAGGATAGGATATTTGTATCGTATCCTATCTCAATCCAGTGTTTACTGAAACAACATGATAGGATAAGTTAATCCTGTAACTTATCCTATCCTGCTTCAGTAGTTCAAATTGTTATCAGACGCACGCACATACGCACGCACGCGCGTGCACACACACACACACAAAGAAAATTGGTAGATTACGACGGTTATTTTGAATGATTACGACGGTTAAAACTGCTACAGAATCGTGTGTCCCCAACCTGTTTCAGCAACCGTCGTAGAATCGTGTGTCCCCAACGTGTTTTGCGACGGTTGCCGAAACCGTCGCACCAACTGTCACGCTATTTTACGACGGTGTGTAACTGACTTAAATTAGACATGGCGACAGTTAAAAACCGTTGTGGATATTTCTTTGATTTTTGTTTTCATTGTTATTCGCGGCGGTTTAAAACTATCGGGAAAAGATATTCCGACTGTTAGAACTGTTGTAAAAATGTTTTTGATTTTTGTTTTTCTTATGGTTTGCGACGGTTTCAAACTGTCGTTATTACTTTTACATTTAATATTCATAACATATTACGGAGGTTTGTAACCTCTGCTAAATATAATAATTTTAGAATATATATATATATATATATATATATATATATATATATATATATATATATATATATATATATATATATATATATATATATATATATATATATATATATATATATATATACACGAGAATTCATGATCTTTTTTAAAAACAAAACTAAAATTATTTACTTAATAGTATCAATAATTTTTGTTTACCAATTTATAAATTTTAAAATAATTTACAAAATAATTTTTTATAAATATAGTTGTTTCACAAGGGTATATATATATATAATTTGAAATTATTTACTCAATAGTATCAATGAGTTTTTTTCAATTATTGAAAAATATTATTTTTTATTAATTTATTTATTTTAAAATATTTTACAAAATAATTTAGAAAAAATATAGTTATTTTTCAAGCGTGTGTGTGTCTATATATTTTGTAGAGGCCGAAAACGAACCGGCTTCAAAACCGGTGATGTTATGGCTCCACGGAGGTAAATAACTCTCTTTTATGTTCACTAAGCTTGAAAACATGTATTTAAAAACTGGAAATCAAACCGGAAGACCGGCTAAAAATTAATTTTATCATTGTTATTTAAGTTTTAAAATTAATTAAATGTTTTTTTATATCATTTTCATATTTCCGAGTTACGTTATCATTTTTTTTCAAAAATGCAGGACCAGGATGTTCTGCTGTTGGAGGAGGAGCATTTGACCAACATGGGCCATTCAAGCCTACAATAAGAGGCCTTGTCAGAAACCCCTATAGTTGGAACAAGGGTAAGTCATCCATTGTATAAATGGAATATAAATACCTTCCTCCACTAGTTATAAATACCACTCATTTCCCTTACTTGCGACTACCACTCCCTTCCCTTACTTCCGACTACCACTCCCTCTACTTCCTTGCGACTACCACTCCCTCTCCTTCCTTGCCACTACCACTACTCAAAATTTCAATATGAATTCTCTAAGCAATTTTTTTATTTTTCTTTCTGTTATGCTGGCATTTACATTCATTTCACTCACCTTTTTTTCCCTAGTTTCCCTACTTTGGAAACTGATAAGATAACAAGGTTGCCTGGACAGCCAAAAGTGAGTTTCGATCAGTATTCGGGTTACATCTATGTTTATGTAAACCACGACCGATGCCTCTTCTACTATTTTGTAGAGGCCGAAAATGAATCGGCTTCAAAACCAGTGATGTTATGGCTACTCGGAGGTAAATAACTCTTTTTTATGTTCACTAAGCTTGAAAACATGTGTTTAAAAACTGGAAATCAAACTAGAAGACCGGCTAAAAATTAATTTTGTCATTGTTATTTAAGTTTTAAAATTAATTAAATGTTTTTATCTGTCATTTTCATATTTCCAAGTTACGATATCATTTTTTTTTCAAAATTGCAGGACCCAGATGTTCTGCTGTTAGAGGAGGAGCATTTGACCAACATGGGCCATTCAAGCCTACAATAAGAGGCCTTGTCAGAAACCCCTATAGTTGGAACAAGGATAAGTCATTCACTGTATAAATGGAACTCGTTTGGTGCGTAGGATAAAAGACAGGATAGGATATTTGTATCGTATCCTATCTCAATCCAGTGTTTACTGAAACAACATGATAGGATAAGTTAATCCTGTAACTTATCCTATCCTGCTTCAGTAGTTCAAATTGTTATCAGACGCACGCACATAAGCACGCACGCGCGTGAACACACACACACACAAAGAAAATTGGTAGATTACGACGATTATTTTGAATGATTACGACGGTTAAAACTGCTACAGAATCGTGTGTCCCCAACCTGTTTCAGCAACCGTCGTAGAATCGTGTGTCCCCAACGTGTTTTGCGACGGTTGCCGAAACCGTCGCACCAACTGTCACGCTATTTTACGACGGTGTGTAACTGACTTAAATTAGACATGGCGACAGTTAAAAACCGTTCTGGATATTTCTTTGATTTTTGTTTTCATTGTTATTCGCGGAGGTTTAAAACTATCGGGAAAAGATATTCCGACTGTTAGAACTGTTGTAAAAATGTTTTTGATTTTTGTTTTTCTTATGGTTTGCGACGGTTTCAAACTGTCGTTATAACTTTTACATTTAATATTCATAACATATTACGGAGGTTTGTAACCTCTGCTAAATATAATAATTTTAGAATATATATATATATATATATATATATATATATATATATATATATATATATATATATATATATATATATATAAACACGAGAATTCATGATCTTTTTTAAAAACAAAACTAAAATTATTTACTTAATAGTATCAATAATTTTTGTTTACCAATTTATAAATTTTAAAATAATTTACAAAATAATTTTTTATAAATATAGTTGTTTCACAAGGGTATATATATATATATAATTTGAAATTATTTACTCAATAGTATCAATGAGTTTTTTTCAATTATTGAAAAATATTATTTTTTATTAATTTATTTATTTTAAAATATTTTACAAAATAATTTAGAAAAAATATAGTTATTTTTCAAGCGTGTGTGTGTCTATATATTTTGTAGAGGCCGAAAACGAACCGGCTTCAAAACCGGTGATGTTATGGCTCCACGGAGGTAAATAACTCTCTTTTATGTTCACTAAGCTTGAAAACATGTATTTAAAAACTGGAAATCAAACCGGAAGACCGGCTAAAAATTAATTTTATCATTGTTATTTAAGTTTTAAAATTAATTAAATGTTTTTTTATATCATTTTCATATTTCCGAGTTACGTTATCATTTTGTTTTCAAAATTGCAGGACCAGGATGTTCTGCTGTTGGAGGAGGAGCATTTGACCAACATGGGCCATTCAAACCTACAATAAGAGGCCTTGTCAGAAACCCCTATAGTTGGAACAAGGGTAAGTCATTCATTGTATAAATGGAATATAAATACCTTCCTCCACTAGTTAAAAATACCACTCATTTCCCTTACTTGCGACTACCACTCCCTTCCCTTACTTGCGACTACCACTCCCTCTACTTCCTTGCGACTACCACTCCCTCTCCTTCCTTGCCACTACCACTACTCAAAATTTTAATATGAATTCTCTAAGCAATTTTTTTATTTTTCTTTTTGTTATGCTGGCATTTACATTCATTTCACTCACCTTTTTTTCCCTAGTTTCCCTACTTTGGAAACTGATAAGATAACAAGGTTGCCTGGACAGCCAAAAGTGAGTTTCGATCAGTATTCGGGTTACATCTATGTTTATGTAAACCACGACCGATGCCTCTTCTACTATTTTGCAGAGGCCGAAAATGAATCGGCTTCAAAACCAGTGATGTTATGGCTCCTCGGAGGTAAATAACTCTTTTTTATGTTCACTAAGCTTGAAAACATGTGTTTAAAAACTGGAAATCAAACTAGAAGACCGGCTAAAAATTAATTTTGTCATTGTTATTTAAGTTTTAAAATTAATTAAATGTTTTTATCTGTCATTTTCATATTTCCAAGTTACGATATCATTTTTTTTTCAAAATTGCAGGACCCAGATGTTCTGCTGTTAGAGGAGGAGCATTTGACCAACATGGGCCATTCAAGCCTACAATAAGAGGCCTTGTCAGAAACCCCTATAGTTGGAACAAGGATAAGTCATTCACTGTATAAATGGAACTCGTTTGGTGCGTAGGATAAAAGACAGGATAGGATATTTGTATCGTATCCTATCTCAATCCAGTGTTTACTGAAACAACATGATAGGATAAGTTAATCCTGTAACTTATCCTATCCTGCTTCAGTAGTTCAAATTGTTATCAGACGCACGCACATACGCACGCACGCGCGTGAACACACACACACACAAAGAAAATTGGTAGATTACGACGGTTATTTTGAATGATTACGACGGTTAAAACTGCTACAGAATCGTGTGTCCCCAACCTGTTTCAGCAACCGTCGTAGAATCGTGTGTCCCCAACGTGTTTTGCGACGGTTGCCGAAACCGTCGCACCAACTGTCACGCTATTTTACGACGGTGTGTAACTGACTTAAATTAGACATGGCGACAGTTAAAAACCGTTCTGGATATTTCTTTGATTTTTGTTTTCATTGTTATTCGCGGAGGTTTAAAACTATCGGGAAAAGATATTCCGACTGTTAGAACTGTTGTAAAAATGTTTTTGATTTTTGTTTTTCTTATGGTTTGCGACGGTTTCAAACTGTCGTTATAACTTTTACATTTAATATTCATAACATATTACGGAGGTTTGTAACCTCTGCTAAATATAATAATTTTAGAATATATATATATATATATATATATATATATATATATATATATATATATATATATATATATATATATACACGAGAATTCATGATCTTTTTTAAAAACAAAACTAAAATTATTTACTTAATAGTATCAATAATTTTTGTTTACCAATTTATAAATTTTAAAATAATTTACAAAATAATTTTTTATAAATATAGTTGTTTCACAAGGGTATATATATATATATAATTTGAAATTATTTACTCAATAGTATCAATGAGTTTTTTTCAATTATTGAAAAATATTATTTTTTATTAATTTATTTATTTTAAAATATTTTACAAAATAATTTAGAAAAAATATAGTTATTTTTCAAGCGTGTGTGTGTCTATATATTTTGTAGAGGCCGAAAACGAACCGGCTTCAAAACCGGTGATGTTATGGCTCCACGGAGGTAAATAACTCTCTTTTATGTTCACTAAGCTTGAAAACATGTATTTAAAAACTGGAAATCAAACCGGAAGACCGGCTAAAAATTAATTTTATCATTGTTATTTAAGTTTTAAAATTAATTAAATGTTTTTTTATATCATTTTCATATTTCCGAGTTACGTTATCATTTTGTTTTCAAAATTGCAGGACCAGGATGTTCTGCTGTTGGAGGAGGAGCATTTGACCAACATGGGCCATTCAAACCTACAATAAGAGGCCTTGTCAGAAACCCCTATAGTTGGAACAAGGGTAAGTCATTCATTGTATAAATGGAATATAAATACCTTCCTCCACTAGTTAAAAATACCACTCATTTCCCTTACTTGCGACTACCACTCCCTTCCCTTACTTGCGACTACCACTCCCTCTACTTCCTTGCGACTACCACTCCCTCTCCTTCCTTGCCACTACCACTACTCAAAATTTTAATATGAATTCTCTAAGCAATTTTTTTATTTTTCTTTTTGTTATGCTGGCATTTACATTCATTTCACTCACCTTTTTTTCCCTAGTTTCCCTACTTTGGAAACTGATAAGATAACAAGGTTGCCTGGACAGCCAAAAGTGAGTTTCGATCAGTATTCGGGTTACATCTATGTTTATGTAAACCACGACCGATGCCTCTTCTACTATTTTGCAGAGGCCGAAAATGAATCGGCTTCAAAACCAGTGATGTTATGGCTCCTCGGAGGTAAATAACTCTTTTTTATGTTCACTAAGCTTGAAAACATGTGTTTAAAAACTGGAAATCAAACTAGATGACCGGCTAAAAATTAATTTTGTCATTGTTATTTAAGTTTTAAAATTAATTAAATGTTTTTATCTGTCATTTTCATATTTCCAAGTTACGATATCATTTTTTTTTCAAAATTGCAGGACCCGGATGTTCTGCTGTTAGAGGAGGAGCATTTGACCAACATGGGCCATTCAAGCCTACAATAAGAGGCCTTGTCAGAAACCCCTATAGTTGGAACAAGGATAAGTCATTCATTGTATAAATGGAACTCGTTTGGTGCGTAGGATAAAAGACAGAATAGGATATTTGTATCGTATCCTATCTCAATCCTGTGTTTACTGAAACAACATGATAGGATAAGTTAATCCTGTAACTTATCCTATCCTGCCTCAGTAGTTCAAATTGTTATCAGACGCACGCACATACGCACGCACGCGCGCGCACACACACACACACAAAGAAAATTGGTAGATTACGACGGTTATTTTGAATGATTACGACGGTTAAAACTGCTACAGAATCGTGTGTCCCCAACCTGTTTCAGCAACCGTCGCAGAATCGCGTGTCCCTAACGTGTTTCGCGACGGTTGCCGAAACCGTCGCACCAACTGTCACGCTATTTTACGACGGTGTGTAACTGACTTAAATTAGACATGGCGACAGTTAAAAACCGTTGTGGATATTTCTTTGATTTTTGTTTTCATTGTAATTCGCGGAGGTTTAAAACTGTCGGGAAAAGATATTCCGACTGTTAGAACTGTTGTAAAAATGTTTTTGAATTTTGTTTTTCTTATGGTTTGCGACAGTTTCAAACTGTCGTTATTAATTTTACATTTAAGATTCATAACATATTACGGAGGTTTGTAACCTCCGCTAAACATAATAATTTTAAAATATATATATATATATATATATACACGAGAATTCATGATCTTTTTTAAAAACAAAACAGAAATTATTTACTTAATAGTATCAATAATTTTTGTTTACCAATTTATAAATTTTAAAATAATTTACAAAATAATTTTTTTATAAATATAGTTGTTTCACAAGGGTATATATATATATATATATATATATATATATATATATATATATATATATATATATATATATATATATATATATATATATATATATATATATATATATATATAATTTGAAATTATTTACTCAATAGTATCAATGAGTTTTTTTCAATTATTGAAAAATATTATTTTTTATTAATTTATTTATTTTAAAATATTTTATAAAATAATTTAGAAAAAATATAGTTATTTTTCAAGCGTGTGTGTGTCTATATATTTTGTAGAGGCCGAAAACGAACCGGCTTCAAAACCGGTGATGTTATGGCTCCACGGAGGTAAATAACTCTCTTTTATGTTCACTAAGCTTGAAAACATGTATTTAAAAACTGGAAATCAAACCGGAAGACCGGCTAAAAATTAATTTTATCATTGTTATTTAAGTTTTAAAATTAATTAAATGTTTTTTTATATCATTTTCATATTTCCGAGTTACGTTATCATTTTGTTTTCAAAATTGCAGGACCAGGATGTTCTGCTGTTGGAGGAGGAGCATTTGACCAACATGGGCCATTCAAGCCTACAATAAGAGGCCTTGTCAGAAACCCCTATAGTTGGAACAAGGGTAAGTCATTCATTGTATAAATGGAATATAAATACCTTCCTCCACTAGTTATAAATACCACTCATTTCCCTTACTTGCGACTACCACTCCCTTCCCTTACTTGCGGCTACCACTCCCTCTACTTCCTTGCGACTACCACTCCCTCTCCTTCCTTGCCACTACCACTACTCAAAATTTTAATATGAATTCTCTAAGCAATTTTTTTATTTTTCTTTCTGTTATGCTGGCATTTACATTCATTTCACTCACCTTTTTTTCCCTAGTTTCCCTACTTTGGAAACTGATAAGATAACAAGGTTTCCTGGACAGCCAAAAGTGAGTTTCGATCAGTATTCGGGTTACATCTATGTTTATGTAAACCACGACCGATGCCTCTTCTACTATTTTGTAGAGGCCGAAAATGAATCGGCTTCAAAACCAGTGATGTTATGGCTCCTCGGAGGTAAATAACTCTTTTTTATGTTCACTAAGCTTGAAAACATGTGTTTAAAAACTGGAAATCAAACTAGATGACCGGCTAAAAATTAATTTTGTCATTGTTATTTAAGTTTTAAAATTAATTAAATGTTTTTATCTGTCATTTTCATATTTCCAAGTTACGATATCATTTTTTTTTCAAAATTGCAGGACCCGGATGTTCTGCTGTTAGAGGAGGAGCATTTGACCAACATGGGCCATTCAAGCCTACAATAAGAGGCCTTGTCAGAAACCCCTATAGTTGGAACAAGGGTAAGTCATTCATTGTATAAACGGAACTCGTTTGGTGCGTAGGATAAAAGACAGGATAGAATATTTGTATCGTATCCTATCTCAATCCAGTGTTTACTGAAACAACATGATAGGATAAGTTAATCCTGTAACTTATCCTATCCTGCCTCAGTAGTTCAAATTGTTATCTTACGCACGCACGCACGCACGCGCGCGCGCACACACACACACACAAAGAAAATTGGTAGATTACGACGGTTATTTTGAATGATTACGACGGTTAAAACTGCTACAGAATCGTGTGTCCCCAACCTGTTTCAGCAACCGTCGCAGAATCGTGTGTCCCCAACGTGTTTCGCGACGGTTGCCGAAACCGTCGCACCAACTGTCACGCTATTTTACGACGGTGTGTAACTGACTTAAATTAGACATGGCGACAGTTAAAAACCGTTGTGGATATTTCTTTGATTTTTGTTTTCATTGTAATTCGCGGAGGTTTAAAACTGTCGGGAAAAGATATTCCGACTGTTAGAACTGTTGTAAAAATGTTTTTGATTTTTGTTTTTCTTATGGTTTGCGACGGTTTCAAACTGTCGTTATTAATTTTACACTTAAGATTCATAACATATTACGGAGGTTTGTAACCTCCGCTAAATATAATAATTTTAGAATATATATATATATATATATATATATATATATATATATATATATATATATATATATATATATATATATACACACACGAGAATTCATGATCTTTTTTAAAAACAAAACTGAAATTATTTACTTAATAGTATCAATAATTTTTGTTTACCAATTTATAAATTTTAAAATAATTTACAAAATAATTTTTTATAAATATAGTTGTTTCACAAGGGTATATAATATATATATATATATATATATATATATATATATATAATTTGAAATTATTTACTCAATAGTATCAATGAGTTTTTTTCAATTATTGAAAAATATTATTTTTTTATTAATTTATTTATTTTAAAATATTTTACAAAATAATTTAGAAAAAATATAGTTATTTTTCAAGCGTGTGTGTGTCTATATATTTTGAGGAGGCCGAAAACGAACCGGCTTCAAAACCGGTGATGTTATGGCTCCACGGAGGTAAATAACTCTCTTTTATGTTCACTAAGCTTGAAAACATGTATTTAAAAACTGGAAATCAAACCGGAAGACCGGCTAAAAATTAATTTTATCATTGTTATTTAAGTTTTAAAATTAATTAAATGTTTTTTTATATCATTTTCATATTTCCGAGTTACGTTATCATTTTTTTTTCAAAATTGCAGGACCAGGATGTTCTGCTGTTGGAGGAGGAGCATTTGACCAACATGGGCCATTCAAGCCTACAATAAGAGGCCTTGTCAGAAACCCCTATAGTTGGAACAAGGGTAAGTCATTCATTGAATAAATGGAATATAAATACGTTCCTCCACTAGTTATAAATACCACTCATTTCCCTTACTTGCGACTACCACTCCCTTCCCTTACTTGCGACTACCACTCCCTCTACTTCCTTGCGACTACGACTCCCTCTCCTTCCTTGCCACTACCACTACTCAAAATTTCAATATGAATTCTCTAAGCAATTTTTTTATTTTTCTTTCTGTTATGCTGGCATTTACATTCATTTCACTCACCTTTTTTTCCCTAGTTTCCCTAATTTGGAAACTGATAAGATAACAAGGTTGCCTGGACAGCCAAAAGTGAGTTTCGATCAGTATTCGGGTTACATCTATGTTTATGTAAACCACGACCGATGCCTCTTCTACTATTTTGTAGAGGCCGAAAATGAATCGGCTTCAAAACCAGTGATGTTATGGCTCCTCAGAGGTAAATAACTCTTTTTTATATTCACTAAGCTTGAAAACATGTGTTTAAAAACTGGAAATCAAACTAGATGACCGGCTAAAAATTAAATTTGTCATTGTTATTTAAGTTTTAAAATTAATTAAATGTTTTTATCTGTCATTTTCATATTTCCAAGTTACGTTATCATTTTTTTTTCAAAATTGCAGGACCCGGATGTTCTGCTGTTGGAGGAGGAGCATTTGACCAACATGGGCCATTCAAGCCTACAATAAGAGGCCTTGTCAGAAACCCCTATAGTTGGAACAAGGGTAAGTCATTCATTGTATGAATGGAACTCTTTTGGTGCGCAGGATAAAAGACATGATAGGATATTTGTATCGTATCCTATCTCAATCCAGTGTTTACCGAAACAACATGATAGGATAAGTTAATCCCGTAACTTATCCTATCCTGCCTCAATAGTTCAAATTGTTATCAGACGCACGCACGCACGCATGTGCGCACACAAACACACACACACAAAGAAAATTGGTAGATTACGACGGTTATTTTGAATGATTACGACGGTTAAAACTGCCACAGAATCGTGTGTCCCCAACCTGTTTCAGCAACCGTCGTAGAATCGTGTGTCCCCAACGTGTTTCACGACGGTTGCCGAAACCGTCGCACCAACTGTCACGCTATTTTACGACGGTGTGTAACTGACTTAGATTAGACATGGCGACAGTTAAAAACCGTTGTGGATATTTCTTTGATTTTTGTTTTCATTGTTATTCGCGGCGGTTTAAAACTGTCGGGAAAAGATATTCCGACTGTTAGAACTGTTGTAAAAATGTTTTTGATTTTTGTTTTTCTTATGGTTTGCGACGGTTTCAAACTGTCGTTATTAATTTTACATTTAATATTCATAACATATTACGGAGGTTTGTAACCTCCGCTAAATATAATAATTTTAGAAGTAAGTAAATTCTTTGAATTCTCACAAATCTAGTATGTTATCAGTAATTTTAATAGCCTAGTATCTCACAAATCTAGTATCTCACAAATCTATGACCAATCAACCTCTTGGCATCTGTAAAATTAAAAAATTCTCTTAGCATCACAAACTCAGTATCTCATATATTTAGAGCTAGGCAGCATATAAAACATAGGTATAAAAAGTAACTAAACTTGTATTTGAAAAAGTAACTAAACTAAAGAGTATTTAGTATGAATACTTGTTTCTATCGCATTCAACTTACCATAAGACTTACTATAGGCATGTAATGACTGCATTGAAGAATCACATTCAGCTCTGCATGACAAACAAAGTTAAAATCATATCGTAAAAGTGAAGAGTGTCGAAAATAGAATATTTCCTACAGCCTGGTAGAACAAAAATTCATACTATAAAACCATGTATTACAAATGTATACACATAAGAATCAGGTATGAAAATAAGAAAAGAGTAGCATGTGGCTGAAACCGTATATTAGCATCTGAAAAAAATGATTTATCAGAATTCTGAATCCAAAATTTTAGAAACAGAAGCAGACAAGCGGATAAGGGTAGCTAAACTTAGACTTACTTTTTTCTGTATCAATTACTACAGTTCCCTCTTTAAAGTTGAGTATGTTTTGGCTAATTCTGGTTTCATGAAAAATTCTAGATACCCTCCCAACAGTAAAAACTCATTAAAAAGAGGAACTAAGGAAAAACCTTTCATTCAACAGTGAACCATTCATATCTTCAATCTCTTATTTGTGTTCTATCTCTTCAACCGTGCACCTACTTCAGTTCCATAAGCTTTTGGGAAACCCTAAAAAAATTTCAATCCAAATTGCAATACAAAGTGAAAAAGAGGAAAGAATAAATCAAACTCAGTAAAACATGGAACTAGTAAAAAAACAAACAAAAATATGAAATAATGCATAACTTATCTGTGTAGTTGTCTTGTTGATTATGAAGAACTGCAAAGAATGAAAAAACCAACAGAGTGATATTGAAATAGAAAAATCTTAGATCGTTCCTGTGAAGAAGATGACAAAGTTCTTCATGGATTTGAGATAAAAATCTAAGCTTTTAATTAAAAATTAAACCAGAATAAAACTTCCATTAACAACAATTTGAGAAGCTTCCCTCTTTCAACTTGAAGCCATGACTTGAGCTCTGCGATGGGCTGAGATTACGGGAAGGAAAGACAGACAGAAGAGATGAAGAGAGAGAATGTAGTGTAGATAGGAAAGAGACGGCAGGAGGAAGAGAAAGAGACGAGAAAAAGGGACTGAATATTATATTATTATTTTATTTATCATTCTTATTTATCTTTAATATAGGATTAAATTAATAAAAAATTTGTTTAAAGTTACTATCAAAGTGACATGTTTAGAGATACTACCAATGTGACATGTGGCTAGGGTTGCCATCATGACAACCTTGGCTAGGGTTGTCAATTGTCATCATGAGAGTGTCTCTTATAATCAATTGAGGTGTTTTTTTTGGTAAGAAAATTTATGAGATTTTATTAAAATGAAAAATAAGAAATTTGAAGCACGTTTATATTTATAAATAAATGTGTGTTTTCTTTAAAAGATTCAAATAAGTATTTTTTTTAAAAAAAAATTAAACATATTAATTTTCAATATATAATTATTTAAAGTAGAAAAAGAACAACAAAGATAGCATCACCCTAATAATAATCACAGCTCTAAATGAACGGATTGTACCAAACAATGGTAATTTGTTCACCCCTATTCAAAGTACTTATAGAGATATTCTAACTCAGCAACAAAACTAGATGTAAAACAAGATGTATAACACTCTTAGATAAGAATATAAAGATTTATTGCACGTAAAAAAAAATTGTATAAATTAAATTTTGTATAAATAAACTTTATTGTAAGAAATCAAAATAATTAATTATATAGAGGTTGATAAATTAGTATGCACCTCAACTCCTCTTTCCATTAGCTAAAAGTTTTCTATTAATTTTTTCATAATGAATAATCGACTTAGCTTGTATAGTTTGAAAGAGGCCAACAATATACTAGCTCCGGTTCAATTTAAAAGAAATTTTATTTTTAAATATATTTAATAAATTATATATCTAGATAATATGTTGTCCTGATATTATTTATTTAATATATTTAATTTTTTTTCTTTATAAATAAAAACGGAGCAAATATAATTTTTATGATTATAAATAAATTAATATAGAAAAGTAAACAAAGGTTATTTTCCATTCGATGTGACTTGGGAGTTGTGAAATTAGGATTTTTAACTCAAATGTCACTTCTATGAAAATTATTCTTTAAATGCCATATCTAAAAAAATTTCTCGTAATGCCAATTTTTTTTTACTTTTTCTTCTACCGTCATTGATTTTTTTTACCACAGCGCCACATATTTGAAATAGTAATACCACTTTGTCATAAATTGAAATTAAAATATCAATATGCCATTTTTTTCTTACATGTTCGGCCAAGCTTTGGATGGAAAGGAGAAAATTTTTTTTCAGTTGGAGTTCGGCCCGGGGTTGGCCGACTTTGTACAATTTTTTTTTGTTTTATTTTTTTAATTATTAATTATTTTAATTGATTTTTTAATTATAATAATTTTTTTAATATATTAAATGATTAAAATATAATAAAAAAATTAAAAAATCACCGTCATTTCAAATAGTGGACGTGGCAGTGGCTCTTCATATAACACATTCTTGTTGTTTTTTATCAAGACCAACAAACGACATTCAAATGTAACATATTACTATGATAGACCCCTCCCTCTAACTTTGTCGACAAAAGCAAAAGCATTCTCCAACTTTTCATTTTATATTTTATTTACTTAAATAATCAATGATGCTTATAGTTACTCCGTATATGTGAAAATGAAATCACATCTTTTGAAAAATAAAATGATGGGTTTGCTAACAATTTTGTCACTCATTCCCACAATTTTTTACTTTGGTTTTTGTCCAACCAGATAATGAATTTTGATTGCAGATAATTGTATTCGTCCATTCTACTGTTGTAATTATTAATTGTGTAATTATTACAAGTGTGTTCTAAAATGACAAAATGGTGAAAATGAGTAAATGCTAATAAATGCACGTAATAATGTCCCACATTAGAAGATTCACTCAATTTCAAAGTCCTTATAAAGAGTTAATAACATTAACTCAACAAAAGTACAAAAGAGGATAAAGTGCCACATTGAAAAATGTGGTGGTCCCAAGCATTATGCCACTTGTCTCAATCCTACAACCACTCGCCGGTGTCGCCACCGACGACACCGGCTCCGGCTTCGACTCCGAGTCCGGGTCCGGGTCCGAGTTCGGGTCCGGGTCCGGGGCGTGGGCGTAGAGGCGCTAGTGGCGGCTTGTAGACGGCACTTGAGCACTTAGGCACGTCGCATCGGAGCGATCGGGCTATTCGCGGCTCCGGC
Source organism: Vicia villosa (assembly GCF_029867415.1). NCBI lineage: Eukaryota > Viridiplantae > Streptophyta > Magnoliopsida > Fabales > Fabaceae > Vicia > Vicia villosa. The sequence continues at coordinate 53,572 of NW_026705741.1, forward strand.
GGGCGACGGCCGGCCTTCGGCCGGGTGTTATATTTTGCTCAGTGTACGTGATTTGAATTTTGAAATGGAAAGGAGGCAACTGTTCACGAAACCATGCAGAATTGAAACCATGCAAATGGTGCATGAGTCAGTATAAGTGCAACAGTCATAACTTTTGAAAATATATTGTTTCATTAAGGGTCGCAACCTTTGAAACTAATATTTTCGTGGCCTATATAAAGATGATTCCACATTCAGAAATCACATCACAAGAATCCGAAAATCCTCTGAATAATTCCAGATCGTTCTTTGCTACATTCGAGTTTTCGCCGGTCTTGCGCAAACTCGATAAGGTTGAATTATTCTGGGTATTTCTGCATCAAAACTCTAAGACTTTTCGGGAGTGCTTTAAATACTTTAAGGAAAGTGATTCCGTTCACGATTCCAGCCTCGGTCCTCTCGATTGAAACACATATTTCTAACAATCTTAAAGTATATCAAACCATGGCTACCGACGCTTCTGTTTCAAGCATCAAACTCATGAACCAGGATCTTATGAAACTAGATCGCTTTGATGGAACAAACTATACTCGTTGGCAAGACAAAATGACTTTTCTCCTGACTACTCTGAAAATTCAATATGTCTTGGACCCTGACTTGGAGGAAATTCCAGAACCAACTGCGGATGACACCGACGAAATAAAAAAGGAGAGAAAGAAACGAAAGGAAGATGAATTGCTATGCCGTGGACACATTCTGAACACATTATCCGATCGTCTCTATGATCTCTACACCGATACTGCATCTGCAAAGGAAATCTGGAAGGCACTTGAATTCAAATTTAAAGCCGAAGAAGAAGGTACGAAAAAGTTCTTAATATCTAAATACTTTGACTTTAAAATGTTGGACTCCAAGCCTATTCTTGCACAAGTACACGAGTTACAGGTTCTCGTGAATAAAATAAAGGCCGTAAAAATTGATGTCCCTGAAGCGTTCCAAGTCGGTGCAATCATAGCAAAATTTCCACCTTCATGGAAAGGATACAGAAAGAAATTGCTGCATAGTTCTGAGGATCTCTCGTTGGAGAAACTTCAGAAACACCTTCGAATTGAGGAAGAAACAAAGGATCGTGAAAAGACCGATTCCGCTGGATTTGCAAAGGCAAATACTGTTGCTGCAAAGGGAAAGAAAAAGTATGATGGCACAAAAAACCATCTTGGTCCAAAGAAAGATAATAACAGGTTCAAAAACTCTGGCGGACAAAAGGGTACTAAAAATGGATGCTATGCATGTGGCAAACCCGAACATTATGCTCGAGATTACAGGCACAACAGGCCCAAAACTGAGGTTAATGCTGTTCATGTCAATGACGACATAATCGCTACTGTGAGCGAAATTATGGCCATCAAAGGAAAAGTCCAAGGATGGTGGTATGACACATGTGCAACTGTACACGTGTCCTATGATAAAGCGGCATTCAAAACCTATACTGAAGTCAATGATGGACAGGAAGTGCAAATGGGCAATGAAGTGCGCTCAAGAGTCGTTGGAACATGATCCGTCGAACTCAACTTCACTTTTGGAAAGAAAGTCACTCTTGTCAATGTTCTTCATGTTCCCGACATGAATAGGAACCTTGTTAGTGGGGACTTGTTGGGAAAACCGGGCATTAAATCTGTGTATGAATCGGGCAAGTTAATATTGACCCGTAATGGTATATTTGTAGGAAAAGGATATTCCGCTGAAGGAATGATCAAACTTTGTACTACCGACAATATTATTAATGAAATTTCTAATTCTGCTTATATGCTTGAATCTATTTCATTATGGCACTCTAGATTAGCACATATTGGTATTAGTACTATGAATAGACTAATTAAATCTGGATTGATATCATGTAACATTCATGATTTCGGAAAATGCGAAATATGTGTTAAGTCTAAAATGATTAAGAAAACTTTCAAAAGTGTTGAAAGAAAAACAAATGTTCTTGATCTTGTGCACTCTTACTTGTGTGAATTCAATGGAATGTTAACCCGTGGGGGAAATCGTTATTTTATAACATTTATCGATGATTGTTTTAGGTTCACACATGTATACCTTTTAAAGCATAAAGATGATGCCTTTAATGCTTTTAAAACGTATAAAGCGGAAGTCGAAAATCAATTAAGTACTACCATAAAAGTACTTAGAAGTGATAGAGGCGGAGAATACTTCTCGGCAGAATTTGATGCATATTGTGAAGAATATGGCATAATACACGAATGTCCTGCGCCTCGCACACCGCAACAAAATGGCATGGCCGAAAGAAAAAATAGAACATATCAAGAAATGATTAATGCTATGTGTTAGGAGTAAATTAATGGTAAATTCATGTGTTAATATAAGTGATTTCTTCTCTAAACCAATGCAAAAATGTGATGAATCCATAGGTTTTTATTAAGAATTGAACTGAATAAGTTTAGTTCGTGCGTAAAGCAAATCGAATCACTTGTGGGTGTTATTGTTGCAGGTTTTGAGCTGAATAAGAACTTAAGAAGAACATGAGGAGGAAAGAAAGCTGGAAGTCTCAAAGGCTGAAGAAAAAGATGGAAAGTACAAAGGGCGCGCCGCGAGAGTTCCTAGGCGCGCCGCGAAAATACTTCTGTTTGAGGGGCGCGCCGCGCCAGCCCGTTGCCGCGCCGCGGCCTCGGCGTTAAAAGCCCAAAAGTTCTGTTTTAAAGCCCTAGTTTTCCAAGTGGTGGGATATACTTTTGTGAGAGCGAAATTAGGAGAGCTATCTGATTCTGAAGCTGAGAACAACAATTGAAGGTGGATTCTTTACCAATCGAAGACATTCTATTGATGAAGATGAATTCCTCCATTGATTCTTGTATGTTCTTCATGTCTATGGAGAGCTAAATCCCTCTTGTTGAGTCTAAGGTAGTAGTTAACCTATGAATATACATTACCATTGATTAATTCCTGTGAACAATTGTTTGAATTTATTATCAATAAGAAACCTTGCTTTTAATTTACATCATTGTTGAATCTTTGATCGAAAGAAAGGATTTAACTTTTGCCCTAGGTTACTATATTGATTCAATTGCAATTTGCAGAGATGGAATTGTAATTGGGTTTTCATAATTATCGTTCTTAATTACTATTATCGTTATTGTGATTTGGAGAGATCGAATCTCATACCGGTAAAAGTTATCTAATTTGATTTGCAGACATGGAATCTTATTTGAGGATAAGTGAAGATAATGATTCAAAGGATTGTTCTATTGAGAATTAATTGATAATTGTATAGGATTAGGTTGATGAACCCTAAAGACTCAACATCTTTCTTTATTTGTTAACACAAAGTCCTTTACTCGCTTTTATTTTATTATTTGCTTTTGATATTATTATTAGTATAAAACAAACCAAACTCAATTTTCCTAACTCAAAATAAACAGCTATAGAACGGCAGTGATATTAACCAATCCCTGTGGATACGATATATTACCGAAAATATTTACCCACAAATACTTTCAACACTATGTTAATGCATTCAGAATTTCCATTTAATTTGTGGGGTGAAGCATTATTATCCGCATGTCACATAATGAACAGAATTCCATTAAAAACAACTGGAATTTCTCCATACGAAAAATGGAAAGGAAGATCACCAAATATTGATTATTTTAGAGTGTGGGGGTGTGTGGCATATTACAAAAATATGGATCCCAAAAGAACAAAGTTAGGTCCTCGAGGGATCAGATGTGCTTTCATTGGATATGCACCAAATAGTAAAGCATATAGACTTTTAAATTTAGAGTCTAATGTAATTGTCGAATCTAGAGATGTGGAATTCTTCGAAAATCTTATCACAAATAATAAAGAACCAGAGAATCCCACGTCAAAGAGTCTTGTGACAATGATTTGATTCGGATGGTTGAAACACAACCCGAACCAAGAAGAAGCAAAAGGGCACGGAAAAATAAAGGTCTAGGACCGGATGAAATCGATTCTCAACTTATTTCCGTTTTTCTAATTGAAGGAAATAACAAGAATGATGTTCATAAAATTCCAATTATTCTTCAAATTGAAGATGATCCTAAAACGTATAAAGAAGAAATGACTTCTAGAGATGCTTCTTTTTGGAAGGATGCTATCCAAGATGAAATGGATTCAATTATGTCAAACCATACTTGGGAACTAGTTGATCTTCCGAAGGGATCAAGACCCATCGGATGCAAATGGGTGTTTAGGAAGAAGTATCACAGTAATGGTACATTAAACACCTACAAGGCCAGACTAGTTGCTAAAGGATTTAGACAAAAGGAAGGTATCGATTATTTTGATACATATGCACCAGTAGCAAAAACTACGACAATTAGAATCTTGTTTGCACTAGCTTCCTTGAACAACCTTATTGTACATCAAATGGACGTTAAAACAGCATTCCTAAATGGCGATCTCGACGAGGAAATCTATATGGAGCAACCAGAAGGCTACACACTTCATGGAAATGAACAAAAGGTATGTAAACTTGTCAAATCTTTATACAGTTTAAAACAGACACCAAAACAATGGCACCAAAAATTTGACACTGCCATACTTTCAAATGGGTTCATTCCAAACTCTTGTGACAAATGCTTGTACACAAAGGTGTGTGGAAATGCTATTATATTTCTATGTCTATATGTTGATGACATGTTGATTATTAGCAACGAAATGAATGGAATCTTAGAAACAAAAGGTTTTCTAACTTCCACATTCAAGATGAAAGATCTTGGATTAGTTGACACTATACTAGGGATCAAAGTAAGACGAAATAGTGGGGGTTATGAACTTAATCAAACACATTATATTGAAAAATTGTTGGAAAAGTTCAAACACCTTAACTTCAAGGAAGTAACCACTCCGTTCGATCCTAGTGTCAAACTTCAAAAGAATAATGGTAGATCCGTGGCACAATAGGAGTATGCAAGTGCCATTGGATGTCTAATGTACTTAATGCAATGTACTAGACCAGACATAGCATTTGCTGTTAGTAAAATGAGTAGATTTACTAGCAATCCAAATGATGAACATTGGAAGGCAATAACAAGGATTTTTGGATATTTGTCAAGGACTAAAAACCTTGGTCTTCATTATGGTAAATTTCCTGCCATACTAGAAGGATATACTGACGCAAGTTGGATATCGAGTGTTGGAGATTATAAATCTACAACTGGGTGGATATTCACATTAGCTGGAGGTGCGATTTCTTGGAAGAGCAAGAAACAAACATGCATTACTCTTTCAACCATGGAATCAGAGTTTGTGGCTCTTGCGTCTGCTGGACAAGAAGCAGAATGGTTGAGGGATCTCTTATTAGAGGTTCCATTAGCTAAAGATAATGTTTCAAAGGTGTTGATACATTGTGATAGTCAAGCAACCCTGGCTAGAGCATTCAGTGAAGTATACAATGGAAAGTCTAGACACATAGGTCTTAGACATTCTCTCGTGAGAAAAATGATAAAGGATGGGATCATTTCACTGACATATATACAAACAAGCTATAATTTGGCTTACCCTTTTACTAAACCACTGGCCAGGGATTTAGTAAAGTCTACCTCGAAAGGTATGGGATTAAAACTCCTTGAATAAGGGTTCCGACAATGATAGCAACCCAATCTGAAGTTAATACATCTTAACCTAAGATTCAATGGGTAACCACAAGTCGTTGATTTGGAAGTTGGTGCAACATTTCGTGATAATGTTGACTATTACATAATTGAGGGTTGAGTTTTAAGGAAACTCTTAATGAAGTACTATATCGAGGATATAGAGATACGAATAAAACTTCACCTATGTGAATTTCGAGATGGTGCCGTCTCAAAGTGAGAGTTGGAGTTTCTCTCATGAAAAATTCATGAAAACAGGAAAAGCACATGGCCATAAATAGTGCTAGGCGAGATATGTAGGCGAAGAAAACCTTAAAAGTGTGTGTATAGCAATGCCGGTCTGATCACATGGGATAATGGTTCAAAGCATAGCTACCTAACGTTCCGATTAGACTTTGCGTTGTCTTTACTAAGGTTAAGTTCAAATCGAAAGATACCTAACTGTATTAACACTTTTATCTTCTATATTCTGGAATTGGATTTTTCATTATTAGAACAAGTGGGGGATTGTTGTAATTATTCATTGTGCAATTATTACAAGTGTGTTCTAAAATGACAAAATGGTGAAAATGAGTAAATGCTAATAAATGCATGTAATAAAGTCCCACATTGGAAGATTCACTCATTTTCAAAGTCCTTATAAAGAGTTAATAACATTAACTCAACAAAAGGACAAAAGAGGATAAAGTGCCACATTGACAAATGTGGTGGTCCCAAGCATTATGCCACTTGTCCCAATCCTACAACCACTCGCCGGTGTCGCCACCGGCGACACCGGCTCCGACTCCGACTCCGGGTCCGGGTCCGGGGCGTGGGCGTAGAGGCGCTAGTGGCGGCTTGTAGACGGCACTTGAGCACTTAGGCACGTCGCATCGGAGCGATCGGGCTATTCACGGCGTTAATGAGGCGGCTCCGGCAGGCTGCTCAGTGTACGTGATTTGAATTTTGAATCGGAAAGGAGGCAATTGTTCACGAAACCATGCAGAATTGAAACCATGCAAATGGTGCATGAATCAGTATAAGTGCAACAGTCATAACTTTTGAAAATATATTGTTTCATTAAGGGTCGCAACCTTTGAAACTAATATTTTCGTGGCCTATATAAAGATGATTCCGCATTCAGAAATCACATCACAAGAATCCGAAAATCCTCTGAATAATTCCAGATCGTTCTTCGCTACATTCGAGTTTTCGCCGGTCTTGCGCAAACTCGATAAGGCTGAATTATCCTAGGTATTCCTGCATCAAAACTCTAAGACTTTTCGGGAGTGCTTGAAATACTTTAAGGAAAGTGATTCCGTTCACGATTCCAGCCTCGGTCCTCTCGATTGAAACACATATTTCTAACATCTACTAACTATTCATATTTTGTATTTGTTAAATTTTTTTAATTAAAATTGCATATATTGTATTTCTCTTTAGTTCTAAATTATATTTTTCAGTTTTACATTATAAAATTGTGTTTCTTTTACATTAAAATTACCTTTTTATAGATCAATCCCCACGTGCAATTTTTTTCAAGAAAATATGTCACCTTTTCACTAGTAACAATGTTGAACTTCAACAATTCACAAACCATACACCATGTCTAAATCACAAACCTGTAAATCATTTCAATACCAAATTTCATAATTTCAAATCATCACTAATATACCACTAACAATTTTTGACATTTTTCATAAAATTTAAACCATGAAACAAAAAACGGTAATGGAAAAGAAAGAATAAATTTTGTCTCTGATAGGTTTTGTTTCAATTGGTTATATTAATTGTGAGTTTGTTTTTTTCTTTAAATAAATGATGCCATGTGTCACAAATCTATAGGGCTGCAATTAAAATTGTTATGTTTCATTTTGTTTTATTTTATTTTTATTTTTTATATTTTTCTATATTTATTATTTGTTTATTTTTTCTAGATTTGTTTTATTTATTTAGAAACATGGTCGAACTCATTGTGGGCTTTGAGCCTCCTTTACACTCAGTATCCTTGTTTTGCAGGCTGCACCCCTTGATTTACTTATTTAACCAATTTCATTTGTTATTCAATTTATTTTATCAATTAGTTTTATTTATATTATTAGTCCATTTTATATTATTATTATTATTATTATTATTATTATTATTATTATTATTATTATTCAAATACAATAATACAAAAAAGGTTAATATAATAAAAAATAGAATCATACATCATACAATATAATAAAGCTAGATGAGTATTTTGGCAAGTTGGACACTTGTCAAACTCTCATTCATTCTATTATATTGATATCTTACCAAAAGAGGAAAGTTTAAATTAATAAAATTCTATTATATTTTTAAATTAATTAAACTTTATTTGAAACAATAAAATTTTGATTGCTTAGACCATTGGAAATATCAAACGTCGGCTTCCTTTCCTCTTCACCTAGAAAATAAAGGTTCTTTTACTCTTCCACCGGATTTAAATGAGAATATTATGGCCTTTCTATACACCTGTCTCTCTCCACTTCAATCACCTCTCTCTTCTCTTTCTTCTCTCCCCTTCTTTAACTTTCTCTGTTCTCTTCCCTTTCCCCTTCACATATATCTTCATCTTCAACCCGTCTTCTTTGGAGAAACGGTAAGGTATGGAACAACATATTTGTCCAGTTTATGTTTCTTGCAGGGGAACTAGAATAAAAAAATGTCGGTAATCAATTTGATGATGTTATTCAGATTTCTTTTAATGTTTATTTTCCCTTTGTTTTTACGATTAGAATGAGTTTTAATTATGACCACTTCTACGATATAATTTACATATATTGCAAGGATCAAAATATGTTGTACTGCAAGGTCAATTTAAAATATACTTGTGATGGCTTGTTTGAATCCGCAACTCTACATGTCAAATGTCTCTAGAATCTGTTACCATCCGACTGTACTTATGGGACTAGGCTGGTCAATTTAGTTCCTTGAAATTATCTAAAAGTGGCTTATGTGATCGAGCATTACAATCGAGTGACCGAGTTAGAATTTCGTTAATCCCATGTACTGAAATATCCGGCCCTACAATTTCAAAGAGTAAATATGTGAATCATGTGCTTTTTAGTTTGTGCTTTTGTTCTTGTTCGGACAATGGTGCAACTAAATTATCCTGTATTGATTAAGTTTTTTTTTTTTTTACTATTTGAGTATTTATTATTTTTATGTTGCAGTGAGTTCCAAGACATATTGGACCTGGATCATTTTATCACTTCCTTGAGATATGAGGTTCAGATATTAAAGGATTTCCCTACTAGACTCAAGCTAAAGTGGAACATGGTTTCCTTTATAGTATGCCACTCATTAGTTGGTTTGACATATTATATTATTATAACCATGTCAGTTTTTAGTATCCACGTCAATTATTTCAGGAGCTAAAACATGCTTTATCCTAAAGGACAATCGACTAGCTTGTGATTATATCTTTCACATTATGTGCCTTTATTATGTTTTTGTCGTTCTTCCTTTGCTAATTTAAAGTAAATGGCATTTTTTTTAGATTCTACCCTTGATACAAAAGTACAAAGATGTCCATTTAAATAGAACGGATGCTCGGCTGGCCAATAACGGTTAACCTCTAGAGATTCAGAAGCTGCATTGCAGAGTTAGTTTTAGTGCTTTGAAATTTACTCCTCAGATAGAGGAGTTGGGGAGAAAGGTGATCAATCTTCTAAGATAAAATGGTCCATTTATGGTTACTTCATCTGAGGTATGAGATGGACATGTTAGCATTCTTTGGCTGTACTCAAGGTTGTAACAGTGATGAGGTGGAAGAGTTGGCAAGAATGAGGTGATAATTAACCTGCATAATTCACCTGTTCTATAAGTTATTTTTATAGTCCTTAGAGTTCTTATTGGTGTTGTAATTGGTTGTTGCTATTTATTAGTAGTAGCTTCTGTTATGTTGTTTTGATTTTACTGTTGTACAGACAAACCACACAAATTTTTGATATGTAATTTTGTTGTGTATTGGTTTGGCTATTCCTTATGTCTGCCTTTTAATTCATTGATACTTAAAATAAATAACTATTTAACATTTATTTATAAATATTGACAAGTTTATAACAAAATTAATGTTATGAATTAAAATGTATCAATTCATTTCTGTAAATATAGTTAGATATTAAACAAAATAGATAGAAATAGAATGTGAAATAAACAAGATTAAATTAGTAAATATAATATATTTATATGTTTAAATGGGTTTTTTAATCCATTTTTCGTGGTTTTTTATGAATATATAGTAATTTGTGGCTTTCTTTACCAAATGACAGTGGTATTCTCAGGCAGTTGAAACAACCATTGATGAATATAACTTTGTATTCAGACATTCATACACTATCAAATAACAACAAAACTCGTCATATTTTGACAACAACTTTCTATTTAATATGTAAAAATTAAATTAGACAAAAGTGAAATAATAAACATAAAAAATAGTATAAAACAGTATAATTATTAGAATGAAACAAAAAAAATAGAAGAGACGAGAGATTAGTGAAGGTGAAAAACAAAAAAAAACAAAAGAGAGATTAGAGAAGAAGATGTGCGATAAAAACGAAACTGAAATAGGGAACATTTGCATAAAAATGAGAAGGTGAAAAAGAAAGAATATAAGCGAGTAGAGATTATAGAAAAAGAGGGAAAATGTATGTGGCAAAGAATGCACGATAATGCTATTAGAGACTTGAGAAGATCGAGACTAAAATCATGCGTAAGGATGAGAAGATTGTCCGTAATCATAAGGTTAAGGTATAATAGATTTAAGTTTGGGTTGTGTCATACTCCAAATTTTGCCCGCCCTATTTCTAACATTCAAATTTATCTTAAAATTTGGGTCTTACAAAATTTTGAGTTTATACTAACATTTTATCATTTATTAGATTTTGTTTATTTAAAAATATACAATAGTTCACTTTAAATTTTTGTATTATTAAAATATTTGCTTGACCCTTCACATGTTTTATAGTGCAAACTTATTTTGAATAAATTGAATAGCACAATTGTAAAAGAGAGTATGTTTAAGGACTTACTAGTATATAAGGTCTTGAGTTCGAATCTCATTGTTGACATTATTTTATTATGTGTTTTTGTTCTTTATTTTTTTTATTGTTTACAATATTACAAAAATCATAAAAATTACATTCTTTTAATATTTTAATTTCCGTATTATTTAATTAGGAATTTTTTTAAATAATCTTTTTTTCAAGTATTAGAAATTAGTTTTTACTTCATGTAAAGTTTTTATCTTATGCTATTATTACTACTAAACACAAAAATAAAAATTAATTTTATTTTAGGTAGATTTTATAGTCTTTATTAATCTCATTATCATGTTATTATTATTCAAAGGAAAAAAATCCAAAAAGACCAAAAATTATAACTATACGTTTTTCATCCTCTCCTTTATGAACAATCCTAATATCTTTCAAAATGATTAGCTTCACAAAAATCTCAAATCTTTCCAAAACCGTTTTTATCAAAATCAAAATCATTCCATTATAACCTCAATTGACATAAATCCACCTCAATGTACATTCATTGTCCTACTTATTCTTTCCACTATAAAAAGCCATAAGAAAATAGGATTAAGTAGGGGTGGCAAACGGGCATGCCCGCCCCGTTTAGGCTCGCCCCGCAAAAGCCCGCGAAAAAATGGGATGGGGAGGGGCGGGCTTTTTTAAGAGTGCGGGTCTAAAACCTTGCCCCGCCCCGCAAAAAAGTGAGTGCGTACATATTTTTTTTACTACACACACTAACTCATAATCTTTAGCCTCGTACGTACACACATGTATAGAAATCCACCTTTTTTTTATAAAACAAATCACACTCAATGTTCACTACAACATGTAAATTAGAATACAAACATAGAATATTTGGCTTGAGTTTTTTGTCATACAGGTGGTGAGTTGGATGCGATACCGACAACGGAATCGACAATCAAAGGAAGAATCAAAAAGAGATCGGATCGCACACACCCAACTGCAGAACCGCCTCAGCCGCCCCTTGATGCCGCTCCGACCACAACGTCGTTACCACCACAGCCTCTGAAGGCCGCCGCAAAACAGACAATAGCTGCAGCCGCGGCTCCAGCCGGGAAAGGCCTCCGATCGACAAAACCATGCGAGCAGATCTAACCGCGAATCCCTCCCAGTGAGTCGTTTTACTCCGCCGCGACAAGTGGTGGATAAAAAAAAATTCTGAATTATTGTACACTGCAAAAGAGGCGAAGCACCTCATGTGGAGGGGAATGGCTTCAGTAACTTTACTGTTGCCATGACTTTGTAACTTTGGTTAAAAAACTGAATGGAAAAATAATTAATATAATTTGTATTGATGTGAGAGAATAAATTAACAACTAAAGTTACCAAAGTCATAATTTTCTAAAGTTACTGGAACCTTGTCCCATGTGGAGATCAGGTCAATTTTTCTAACTATTTAAGCTTTACTATTAGTTTTCTATTTATTTAATTCTTTGTCTTAATTGAATTTAACTAATTTAGCTTTAATTTGTTAGTACATAAAATCTCATAACTGATTATAAAATCTCATAAAATCTCGACCTGATTATAATAACTTACCATGAATCTCATAACTGCGTACGGTTTCCTATTCGCCCTTCAGAATAGGTGGCGACTCTAAAAGCTTTAATTTTAGGGCAGGTTGCTACAGGTTGGATGAGAGTTAAGTAAAAGTTAGGTTGTAACATAATGCGGTTTGATTCGGTTTGGTTCGGTTTACAAAATACAAACCGCAAACCGAACCGAACCGTGCGGTTTTGTTAAAAAATGACCCAAACTAATCCGAACCAAGTGCGATTTTTCGCGGTTTTGGTTTGGTTTGGTTTGGTTTGGTTTGCGGTTTTCTATTGGGTTGGTTTGGTTTTAAGCACCCCTAGTTCTGGGTGAGCATGCCGTATGTTTGGAGGTGGTTGACCGAATCCTTCGATGTGGTGTTGTCTACGTGGTCTTTGCGCGTGGCCAGTTTGTAACGGTAATCGGGAATTAGACCCAAGCAGATTTGCCCTGTTCGGCTAGCCAAGTGACATGGGCCTTCTCGGTCCAAGGGTAAGTGTTAGGCCTACTTGGCTAAGTCCAGAACAGGAGCCCCCAAGTTGTTGTTCTCGTGGGAGAGACAACTTTTACTAAGGGGCCTGGCCGGGTATGTGCTCACGCATATGCTCGTGGTGAATTAGGATCTTCAAGTTGGTAGCGTCCTCGACTCGAGAGGAGCATAATTTCCTAAGAAAATTCGTTCTGGTCGAGGAGACAGCGGGCACAGTGAGTGTGACGTTTGGTCGAGGAGATGGAAGGCGCGATTGTTGGTCCTGAATCAAAATGTTTTGATTCAACGTGTGAGGCTTTGGCTGACACGCGGCAGTCACCTGAGGCGTTATTATTACCTAGAGCCTCCTTTTAGACTAGGTATTAATGATGCCTTTTGAGCTTCCTAGGAACTTATAACGCCTTTCACGTTTCCCATGTCTAGGGCCGCCTTTTGGCCTAGGAAATAATGGTGCCTTTTGAGCTTCCTAGGCTATCATGACCCCTCTCCCGTTTCCCTATGTCCTTCTCTTATATAAGGAGTGGGGAGGCCACTCATTTGTTACTTTACTCAAATAATTCTCCCAAGGTTCGCTTAGGGATTTCGTCTTCAGCTTCGTGTTCTCCCTCTGCCTTCTCTCAAATCGCGTATGTGCTCCTCTTTCCCCTTTTTATTCATATTCGTCTAGTAGTTGTTAAGGAATTGGGAGATTTAACGATGGGTTTGCCAAGCGGATTAGAAATTAGTGGATGATTTTTGTATGTGTTTTTCGGGCACGTGTTGAATGGGATGAGGGAAAATATGTGCGAGTCGAGTGCGACTTGAGTGCGGCGAGGAAAAACACTTGAGAGAGTATTGTATTTCCAGTCGTGCTTTTGATTTTTCCGGGAACGGGTTGATCGGGACGAGGATATCGCCTGGAGAGATCTAGGCTTTGTCGAGCGTATATTGAGTTTAACGTCGAGGGTAAGTGGCGTAATCATGCGTTTGTCGGGTAGGTTTAAATGTTGTCAAGGAAGGTCCTAGTAGCGCCAGGTGTTGATAAGATAACCCTCGTCATCCATTCTCCTCGCCCTTTCACTTGACTTGCGGTGGAAGGGTGGATTTGACAAGTCGAATTCACTGTTTCCTCTGCTTTTCAGGTAAATGGCCGACGATGCTCGGAATGATATTGTGCTCGACATATCTGATGAAGACCAATTTGTCGGTTGTTCCCTAGACGAGGAGGAGATCCCCGTTGTAGAAGTTCCTGCGAAGAAGCTCGAAGATTGGGTGGCGATCGCCCCTCAGAGCATCGCTTCGCGTTTTTCGATGTATGCTAATGAGGCTTTCAGCGTTATTGAAGATCTTGACCCGGGTAAGAGTCCGTTTTGGGGGGCCTTCGTGCCGAAGCCTCACCATACGATTTTCTCGTTGTATCTGTCGCGGGGAAAAATCGTTGTCTTTTTTCGGGATGAGACACCTGATGCCTTCTTTGGGCTCGAGTGCTCAAAAAAATGATTTTTCTTTTGTACGGACCAAACTTTTTATTATTTCCAAAGTAGGAAAAGGAAAAAAGCTGCAATAACCTAAAAGTGGGGGGAGAGATCTTGGGTAAGAGGGTTGGTTATACGAAGGGAAGGTATTAGCACCCAACGTATCTATAGTACTCTATAGGTTTCTTTGCTTTGTTTTTCATTCCATGTTATTGAGAGGTTCTGTTGTGAAATAGGTGGGACCTAAGGTGTTTGTTTGATTATGCTCGCAAAGATCATCGCGATCCTCTGCATACATATCCCCTAGAGGGAATCAGAGCATCTGTAGCTCGGGGTCTACGGGTGCTAAGGTTTGAATGGTTTTTGTGTTTTGTTTTGCTCGCCAAGGATCGACCTTGTGCCTACGTATTCTCAAAGGGATGTTGAGAAAGTCAGAGCAATCGTAGTTCCCACTTATGCTAGTGGAAGCAAAGGATAAGAGACAAATGTCATCTAAATGTTCGATGTATCTAATCTATATCATCACATACATCTGTTTGTTTTTGTTTGAAAATCTTTTCATTATAAGCCCGGGGCCATGCCACTTAGGGTGCTTAGAATGATAAAGATGTTTTTGTTGTTTAACCAGCCTTGTGGCAAAAACTTTCAATGAAGTCAGCCTTGTGACAAAAAGTTTTGATTAATCAGCCAGCCTCGTGGCAAAAGTTTCAATGAAGTCAGCCTTGTGACAAAAACTTTGATTAATCAGCCAGTATGGTGGCAAAACGGTTTGATTGATTAGCCAGCCTTGTGGCAAAAAAAAGTTTGATTTGATTGATTGATTGTTTGTGATGATATAGAAGAGATACTCCTATCATAGAGATGATAAATGTCTAATCTCCTAGGGTATTTGTTTTGGATATTGGGGATGCTTATAAGAAGCCCGTGGGTCCTTGTACGAAGCCCAAGAGGAGGCTATCCGAGGGTCCTTGCATTGTAAGCCCAAGAGGAGGCTATGGGAGGGACAATCCAGGGTCCTTGTATTGTAAGCCCAAGACGAGGCTATGGGAGGGTCACTCGTTTGTACAAAGCCCAAGGGGAGGCATGGTATAGTTGGTCTGAGCTCTTAGAGCGATTTCACCGGGAAACCATACTCTATGTCCTAACCTAAACTAGTGGAGATTCTTTGCACGAAGCCCAATAGGAGGCTATGGGGAACCTAGTGTTGTACTAAGTTGAACAAGCACATATATCACACATATGAACAAACATGAACAAGTATGAACAAACATGAACAAACATGAACAATTATATATGACAAAGTGTGTGTATATAATGGAGTTTATGAAGGAAATATACCTGTAAGCATGATCCATTTGTATACACAGGGCTCGGGACTCACACTCAAGGAGAGGTCCACTTGAGTCTATTCACAGCTATGTAAACAGGTTGTTACAAAGGCTTGGGACTTATACCTACATGGAGGCCCATGGTATATTTTTGGGAAGATTTAAAGAAAAACCTTCATTTTTGGTTTGTTATTCAAAGTTAAAAATCAAGTTGATCGAGATATGTACAAAACGGTATATGTACAATGAAATACCTAATTTCATGTACAGGAATGGGTATGTACAAAAGGGGCTTGGGACTTATACCTACGTGGAGGCCCGTGTTTTATTTACAAAACATGGTTGATTGTTTATTTACAGGACGCGAGGTTTCGCTTTTGAAAAACTGTTTGAAGATTTGTTTGAAAAGTTTATTCTGTTTGAAGAAAAACTGTACAAAAAAGAAAAGAAATGGGACTTACACTCTCTAATATTCGAGAGGCCCCTGTTTTATTTTCATAAAACAGGGTGGATGGTTTTGAAAAAAAAGATGTGAGATTTATTGTTTTAAAAACAGTTTGAAAAAGTATTGTTTTGAAAAAGTTTTCTGTACAAAGAAAAACTGTAAAAGGAAAAAAAAGAGTGGGTCTTATACTCTCTAATATTCGAGAGGCCCCACTTCATTTTGAAAATCATTTGATCAATTAAAAGAGTTTAATCAAAAGTTTCAAAAAGAAAATGGTTTATCGTTTTTTGAGAAGAAATGCGATCGCTCGTTTTAAAACGATTTGAATTTTGAAAGGAGTCAAATTAATCAAGATAAACAAAAAGATCGTCTTCAATTAACACTTAGATGATTAGGGTTTATTCAAAAAATATTTACAAGTGATTAACTTTGAAAATCAAATGAAAAACAATATTTTAAAGTATTAAAAAAACACTTAAAACATGTCATTTTAAACCTATATAAAAATGTATTAAATAAATCTTTTTTGATGATTTTTTTTGGTATTCATAAAATATGTATATTAAACAAAGAGTATGCAAAAAATGAAGTGAAAATAATGAATTTTGATTGGTTAAATTAATTGGTGAAGTTGTGAAGAAAATGAAGAAAAATAGTGATAAAAGATTGGTTTTGTCTTCCAAAGGGCTTGAACCCACGCACCCTTGCTCACTAACCAAAACAACAACCAACTGAGCTGCGCGTGCAGCTTGTTTATGATACGTGTTCAATAAAATATATTTTAAATCAAGAATTTGAATTTCCCAAACCAAATCTGGCGCCAAGAACACAACCCTAACTGATTTTTGAATTTCTTCAAATCTGTGTTGTTTTGATCGATCAAAGGGTCTATCTCACTCGGTTTTGGACGAGGAACATGATGATGATCTCATAATTCATTTATTTTTGCTCTAAGGTGATCAATTTTGTGATGAACACTAAGAACCCTAGAACTCAAAAACGACAAAACTGGAGATTGAATTCTTCAGTAGAGGTGTTACAGAAGTTGTTGCTCAATCTGAACAGCTTCAATGATGATTATAGAACATGTCTGGATGCTTGGAACCATCTGAATTCATCTGTGCTAAGCTGTGGTACCCGATCTGCATAACCTTGGAGTGTGAATCGAATTTGAAGATTATGAGGTTACAGATCATATGTGAGTGCTTGGATAGCTCATATGTGATGTATATGAGGTGTTGGAAGTGTTAGTTTGGACAGATATAGCTTGGTATGGATTTTGGCATGATAAGGCTCTCTTTATGCAAACATGGGGGTTGAAGAGTGATTATGAGATTTAGGTGTTTTTGGGGTGTGTGAGTGGATCAAACACATCATATATGACATTTAGAAGTTGTGGGAAGCATTACTTTGTTCAGAACTTGCAAGGTTTGGAGGTTGAGTTTTCTACCTCACTTTGAAACACATGACTTGTAATTCAAGAAAGAAGAGAAAACCTATAATTGTGAGGTTTTGGTGTGAATTGAAGAGTGATTTGCACCTCTATTTATAGGCCAAGGATTCTGAATGAAGAGCTCTTGCAAGTTGCTTCAAGAATGATGACTTGGCTTAAGAGATAAAATGGCATCTTTTGCATTTAATGCATATGGTTAAAAGTAACTAAACCATGGTTATTTTCCAAGCTTCTTATCTCTTTCCATTCTGATCTCAAACCAGAAAATATCTATCAATTATTGCATTGGTGTGTCATCACTTGGATCATTGGCCATATAGTATAGCAACTTAGTGAAAATGGCTTGAAATTTCAAGTGAAAAGTTCACTAATGTCAAAATTCAAAACCATAGCTATGCCCCATATTTTTTCATGCTCTTGGACATTTTGGAAAGCTCATGTTACACACTTCAAAACCCTAGTTGAAAGTTTCTTCAAGACCTTTAAGGAAATGGGTGAAAAAGATCCATGAACTTTGAAGAAAATGAAGTTTTTTAGTGAAATTTTCAAAAAGTACCAACTTTGAAGCACCATATCTCTTAAATGGTTGATCTTATGGAAAAAATTTATATGTGTCAAAGTTGTTTATTGGATCAAAATCTACAACTTTCATGTTGGAAGTTTTTTTCAGTTTGTAGGTGGAATTTTGAGTTATTCCCTTCCAAAGTTTGGAAAAAACCATGAAAAACACTTAGAAAAATTTTCTAAGTATGAAAGTCAAACTTTTGACTTTTTGATTCTTGATTGATTTTCTTGTTTTTCCTTGATCAAATGACTTCTCATATCATATATTGATGATTCAAAACTTCAAAAGTCATGGTTGACCAAAATTCCCCAAAAGTCAATGGTGATCTTGTACAGTTGACTTTTTCAGACGAATCGCGTTTCTGGAGATTTCAAATGAAACAGGCTATCCTCACCAAATGAATAGTATGAATGGACCATATTGAAGCATTAGAGGATATTGAGCCATGTTTTGAGTTGTGGCACCATGTCCTGACTAAAAAATCAGTGGTTCAGTGAATTAGGTCAAAAACCCTAATTGTCGACCAGATGAAATTGATGACTGTAGGTCTTGAATTAAGATACAATTTCCATTGTATATTGTCATAGGGATTATTTGAGGATGATTGAAACCTTTGATTGACTTCCTGGGGATTTTTAGGGTTTTCCCTAATGTGATCCCTGATTTCAGTCCCTGATAGTTCAAAACCCTAATTCTGATGATTTGTCTGATCAATCTTTGTATAGGAGATGTTCTGAGCCAATGGATTAGGTCAAAATGATGCACTTGGGGTCTTGAGGTCATGTCCCAAGTCATTAGGTCAAATCCTGAGCAAAAGTCAAGAGTATGCTATCTTCAGTCAAAACCCTAATTCAGTCGATTCAAAGCTGTTGAGTTTGTTGAAATGAATCTCTGAGGACCAAATGTTGATTGAAGATGATTCATTTGAAATGAAGGGAGAACAAAACCCTAATTGATTGTTACTTGTATTGATGAGTGATTTCTTGATTAAATCCTGCTGAGTCACAAGTAACAAACACAAGCTATGCAATTTGTTAGAGATGCAAATGATGCATATGCAAATGATATGAGGTGGTATCTTAGGTCAAAAATTGGGGTATGACAGTATCCTGGTCCTAAATTTGTGATGTACGAGTTCGTGTTCAAGGAGGTCGGGCTAAGGCTTCCCTTTACACATCTACAGCGGAGCGTCTTCAGGTGGTTGCAACTGCGCCCGTCACAGCTTCACCTCAATGCCTTTGCCTTCTTGAGGGCCTTTGAAATCGTGTGTGGCTTTTTGGAGGTTGGGTCCACTCTCTCCTCTTCTTTAGGGTTTTTCATCTTCAGAGGCTGCGTGATCCTGATGGGAACTTCAGCTGGGTATCTTTCTAGCAGCCAAAGAAGTTGTTCGCCATTTATCAGGACTCCATCAAACATTTCAAGAACCGATACTTCGTAGTGAAACCTCTTACTCCTGCGGCCGAGGATCATTAGTTCGAGATCCTCGATTATGGTCAGGATGGAGAGAAGAAGAGGGGTCTTTCTGCTCGATTTCCTCTAGAGTGGCAGTACGACCATTTTGAAAAGGGAACAGATGCTTACATCTTCAGGTATGAAGACCTGAACGAACGGGGTTTGGTGGGTTACAGGAAGCTCATCACCTTTGTAGACGGTTTCCTGCCAGCGACGTGCACGTTTCCCAATGGGGATCCTTTGTTTGACGAGGATGGTGAGCCTCAGATTGAGGCCCGATGCATAAATACCAAGGTTATCCTTGAGTGCGAGACTGACGGGAAGCTATGGTTTTGCTTGGTGAGAATTTATTTTTCCTTTGTTATTTATATTTCTTTGGAGTTAACTTTGTTTTCGTCATGCAGGACAAATGACTGATTTACATGACAAAGTCATGAAGATGAAGGCAAAGACTAAGGGGGCAACAAAGGTACCATGTTGATGAGATCAAGGCGGCCGCCGCGGCTGGTGTCAGAGGTAGTTCTCCTTCTTCGGCCGATACTACGCCGGAGAAGTCACCAGCTGAGAAGAAGCAAAAGACTGATGGGGGGTCGTGGGTCCGCCCCATTAACAACGATAACCCTACTGATGATGACGTCGTGCTGCCTTCCTGCACCCTGCATCAGGGGCTTTTCTCAAGGAAGAATCTTCTGCTGCAATGGGAAGAGGTGAGGCATATCATTAAACGGGACATAGTTACCTGTGGAAATGATCTGGCTGATGACATCGAGGGGATGATGAGGGTCATGGCTCTGGCGATGGCTCTCAAATCCCAGAGGATTTGTCCTCAGAAGGAATATGACGCCCTAGAGCGGAAATATGAGACGCCGGAGGGTGAATTTGAAGCTTATAAGGATAAATATGAGATCCACACCTGTGTCATCGAAGACCTCTGCAAGGCCCAAGATAAATTCAGGGCTTTGGAGGCCGAGGAGAAGAAACTGTGTGAGCGGGTTACTGAGTTGGAGGAATCTAACCTTCCTTTCGTGGATGAAACAGAGGACAAGAAGGTCTTGGAGACTCATTCTCAATTGTTGCACAAAGTGAGGGAGCTCAAAATGGATTGTGTGCCACCCTATGAGTCGGGTTCAAAGAGGCAGTCGAGCAATTGAGGTTCATCAACCCTGGATTGGTTACTGCGGGGATAAGTCCGTACTACAAGGTTGTGGATAGCAAAATACAGACTAACACAAATTTCAATGAGTGGGACGCCGAGAAGGCTGAGGAAGACGATATGGGTGAGGGTGATGGCGAGGATATGTGATCAGATTTTGTTTAAATGGGCATGTGTCTCTTTTTGTATTTGGCCTGCGTGCCAAGCTTTTGGTCGGCCTGCGAGCCATTTATAATTTTTTTGTAAAATGGGCTTCTACCCGACACATTTTGAGGCCTATGAGCCGTTATAATGCATTTTCTCTTGTTCTTTTTTTGAGTGTTTCGTAAATTAATTTTGTTTATTTATGCTGTGATGAATTTTTTGTATGCTCGACCAGTAGTTGTCATCCGACCGTTGGTGGAACGATTCGGGAAGACCAGGTTTGATTCCGGCCACAAGCGAGCTCGAAGCTGCGTTCGAAACCAAGAGCTCGCGGCGCAGACTTTCCCATTGCGAGCTGGGTGTCCTACCAGGCGGGTACTACAGCGGCGGAGCTAGGTGTAGGTCTCCCCGTCGAATCGAATGGCGGCTAGGTGTGAGTTGTGATGCGATTTTCGGGCGAATATGAGAAGACTGTGTTCGTACCAAGACGCGCTTCTTGGTCGTCCCAACGATGATGTTGTCGTTCCCTGATCGGCCATATTCTAGTAGCCTTAGCTATAGTATTGTCAAAGTTTTTCGACATTCCATGGTCAAACAAGTTTTTCCCCGAGTAGGTTTTCAAGGTAGTAGACTCTGTTCCCGATTTTATCATAGATACAGTAGGGGCCTTTCCCAGTTGGGAGCAAGCTTGCCATCGCGTGAGTCTTTCTTGTTTCTGAGGATGACGAGGGAGCCGACCTCAAACTCGCATTTTATGACTCTTGCGTCGTGGTGCAAAGTAATTTGTTGTTTTATTTTGGCTTCGCAGAGGGATGCTCCTAGGCGAATCTCTTCGACCATTTCAAGCTCTTCCCTCATGAATTCTTCGTTAAGCTCCTCTTCGAGTGGGAGTTCGGTGCGTCGGGATGGTTCTCGGATTTTGACCGGGATTACTGCTTCGGTTCCGTAGGTTAATATGAATGGTGTTTCCCCTGTGGTCGAATGGGAGTTGGTTGATAGGCCCATAGGACGCTGTGCAGCTCTTCAACCCAACTTTTTTTTGCTTCTCCTAGCCGCCGATTGAGTCCTCGGAGGATAACCCTGTTCGCGGCTTTGGCCTGCCTGTTAGTTTGGGGGTGCTCGACGGAGCTAAAATGTTGTTTGGTGCCGAGCTTGGCGACAAAGTCTTGGAATTTTCTGTCCTTGAATTGTGTCCCGTTGTCGGTCACGAGTGCCTGGGTTATTCCAAATCGTGCGAGCACGTTCCGTTTATAGAACTGTAGTATGTTGAGTGATGTGATTTTGGCGAGGGCTTCGACTTTGATCCACTTTGTGAAAAAATCTACAGCAACGATCTGGTATTTGTTTTGGTATGAGCCGACATGGAATGGCCCTAGGATGTCAATCCCCCACCAGGAGAAGGGCCATGGAGATGAGAGCGTTTTCAGCTCGTCGGGGGAGCAAGGTGTACATTGTTGTGGCGTTGGCACTTATCTCATTTTTGGACGTGATCATTAGCGTCTTGCTGCATCGTTGGCCAGTAGTATCCCGCTCGGAGTGCTTTTTAGGCTAAAGAACACCCACCGGGGTGTTGTGCGTTGATTCCTTCGTGGATTTCTTGTAAGACTTCATGGGCCTGGGTGGAGTCGAGGCATCTGAGTAGGGGAATGGAGAATCATCTTCGGTATAGTTTACCCTCTATCACCATGTAAGAGCAAGATCTTCGCTTGACTATCGCGGCTTCCTTCTGGTTGGGCGGAAGCTCGTTTTTCGTCGGTAGTTGTGCACCAGGGTCATCCAGCAATGAGCTTCTTCGATGGCGTGGATCTCCGGTAATGGAGGGGTCATTTGTACACTCGGTTGGGGAAGGGTTTCTTGGATTACGGATTTGTTTCCCCCTTTCTTTCTAGTGCTCGCTAGCTTGGAGAGAATGTCCGCACAGGTGATATGCTCGCGGGGGACATGTTCGACTTTCGCTTGGGCGAAGCCTTTTATTTTTTCCCTGACCAAGGCTGGGTATCCGATGAGGAGCTCGTTTTTGGCTTGATAATCTCCATTCACTTGGGACGCGACGAGCTAGGAGTCGGTGTAAATGGCGATAACACGCGCGCCCAAGTCTTCGACTAGACAGATGCCCGCTAGGAAAGCTTCGTATTCAGCTTGATTATTAGATGTCGAGAAAGATATGATGAGGGAGACTTCTATTATGATACCCTCGGAGTTTTTGAGGATAATTCCCGGTTCACTTCCGGATTAGCTGGATGCTCCGTCGATGAAGATCATCCACGTATCGTAGGCGGTCGTGGAGGTTTCAATGGTCTTCATCTCGGCGACAAAGTCAGCTAGGGCTTGAGCTTTTACTGCTTTCCTAATTTCTTATTGGATGTCGAATTCAAATAGTTCGAGAGACCATTTGAGCATCCTTTCGGCCATATCGAGGCGGCTGAGTAACTGCTTGATCGGTTGGTCGGTCGTGACGATAATGGTGTGGACTAAGAAATAGTAATATAGCCTTCTTGTTACGATGTCGAGCGCGAGGGCCACCTTTTAGATCTTCTGGTACCTTACCTTGGGCCCTTGAAGGGCCTTGCTTGTGAAATATACGGGTTTTTGTCCCTCGTCTGTCTCCCTTATTTGGGCTGCGCTGACTGCCTCGGCGGAGACAGCGAGATAGAGGTAGAGGGTTTCTCCGACTTCTGGTCGGCTGAGGATAGGGGTTGCGAAAGTACTTGTTTTAGATGGGATAAGGCGTTCTCACACTCGTCTGTCCATTCAAATGTTGCTTCTTTGCATAAAAGTTTGAAAAATAGGAGAGCGTGATGGGTGGATTTTGCGACGAATCGGGATAACGTGGTGAGCATCCCATTTAGGATTTGGATTGATTTTATGTGCTCGGTGTGGGGAGGTCGGCAGGTGCTCAGCATATCTTGGAGTTGGCCTCGATGCCTCGTTCCGTCAAATAAAAATCGAGGAACTTTCTGGCCCTTACTCTGAAGGTGCATTTCTCGGGGTTGAACCTCATTTTGCACAATGTTGCTCGGGAAAAGAATCGTTCGAGGTCGTCGGTATGCTTTGTCTCTAATCGAGACTTGACGATCATGTCATCCATGTAAACTTTGAGGGTGTCCCCGATTTCTCCTCGGAACACCGTGTTCATCATCCGCTGATAAGTGGCCCCAGTATTCTTTAGGCCGAAGAGCATTACGTTGTAATAGTAATTGCCTGATTCGGTCATGAAAGTCGTGCACTTCCTGTCGCATTATGCCATGGGTATTTGATTGTAACCTGAATAAGCATCCCTAAAAGATAAGAGTTTGTAGCCGACCGAGTTGTCGACCAGTCTAACAATGTTAGGCAATGGGTAAGCATCTTTGGAGCAAGCCCTATTGAGATCAGTATAATCAACACACATTCTCCATTTTCATTAGATTTCTTAAAGAGTACAACGTTTGAGAGCTAAGTTGAATACTTGGCCTCGAAAATAAAATTTGCCTCTAGGAGGTCTTTTACAGCTTTCTCGGCAGCCTCAACTTTTTTAGGAGACAGCCTACGCCTACGTTTAGCTACGGCCTTAGTGGCTGGATTAATGTTAAGTTGATGACACGCGACCTTAGGGTCGAGTCCGGGCATCTCTGCAGCGCTCCAGGCGAACAAGTCAACATTCTAGCGGAGTCAGGCTTGTAGTTGTTTCTTTGCAAGGTCAAGGAGTCCTGCTTCGATCTTAACTTTCTTGTTGGGGTTGTCTCCGAGTGGGATGAGCTCAAAGTCACCATCGGGAATTGGACAAACAGGATGGATGGATTTCCCGTTGAGTGCAACTTGTTCTTCAAATGCATCATTCAGCCCTTCTTCGTAGAAACATGCATCTAGTTTGACGGAGTTGACGCTTGGTTTGATCCTCTTCTCGCCTTCTTCGGCTTTGCTTTTGATTTTGGGATGTTTATTCACCAATTGGTAACCCTTGACAGCAGCGTCGAAACATCTTCACGCAGCTTCAATGTCTCCTTTGACGGTTGCGACCCTGCCTTTCTTGGTGTAGTACTTCATCATCAGGTGGGCCGTGGACGGATCTGCTGTTAGCTCGGCGATGGAGGGCCTCCCCAGGATGCAATTATAAAGGGAATCACATTCTGTTAGAACAAGAATTATTCTGATCAATATTCTTAGTTTTGATGATAACAATATATATGAATTTTGTATGAGATAATGTGGTACTCTAATCCTATGCAATTTCCATTTCAAGAATCAAATAAAGAGTATGCACAAAATCAGCGCAAGAAGCACTGACTCAGAAGGTTCAGCATGCAACATTAGAACATGCTCTGGAAAGACATCAGAAGATGGTCAAGCTGAATTAGAACATGGTCTATTGTAGCATCAGAAGAACTTGAGATCAGAAGCAGAAGCACTGAAGTTCTCATGGTATCACGCTAGAAGCACTTCAAGGTCAGAAGACAAGAAGATGCTCTGCACCAAGCTGTTGTACTCTGATGATATTCAAACGTTGTATCTACAAACATCAAATCAGAAGCAAGTACAAGATGGCAGGCTACGCTGACTGATAAAAGGAACGTTAGAAGCTATTAACGGCAAAGTCAGTAGACGCAGCAAAAGCAAGGCTCGAGGTAGTTGACAAAAGAGTGAAACATTAAATGCAGTGTTGTACGGATCACGCAACGCAGTAAATGCTCCCAACGGTCATCTTCTCAAACGCCTATAAATAGAAGTTCTGATGATAAGCAAGGTTACGAATTTTACACAACACTTTTGCGCAAACTTACATAAACGCTGTCAAATTCAAAAGCTCTCAAACTTAATCATCAACCTCACTTCATTACTGTTGTAATATCTTAGTGAGATTAAGCTTAAACTTTAAGAGAAATATCACGGTTGTGATTATAGCTTTTTAAGAAGCATTGTATAACTCTTGTAAGAATTTGTTTACATTCATTTATAAAGAACTAGAGGAGATCAAGTTGTGATCGGATTCTCTAGAAGTCTTAGAGGTTATCTAAGCATTGTGTTCCTAGAGTGATCAAGGTGTGATCAGAATACTCTAGAAGACTTAGAGGTTATCTAAGTGGAAAACCAATGTCATCTTGTGTGATTAGTGGATTAAATCCTCAGTTGAGGTAAATCACCTTGTCAAATGTAACACCCCTTCCTAACCCCGCGGAAATTTTAAAACAATTATTCAGAGTACATGAAATAAGGGTGCCACAATTCATAATAAACAAACATCATTCAGTCATGTCATGCATTCACTGAGGTAATCATCATAAATTAAAACGTTTCATGTTCACACAGCGGAAATTTATCAAAAACGGACTAAGTTTAACATCTTTAAAACTTATCCTTCAAAACATCAAAACATAACTAGAGTCATAATCATAAACTCTAAACAATCGCGTCCTCAGTGTTACAACTATCAGAGCATGACACCTGACGCTACTAAACCACTGACTCATGAGCTAATCCTCACCGAGTCGAACAGCCGCTATCCTCAATCTGAAAATGACAACATGTAAGGGTGAGTCTCATCATAATTAACAAATGTTATAAGGTTATAAAGCAATAACACATCACAGTTGTATCATTCACCCAATTGTTTCATAAACAGACATTCAAAACAATCAAACAACAATCAACACATCATCAACATTTACAACACTGGAATGCATCCAATCATGTTATAAATTATGCATATGTATGAACTGACACTATGCATGTGGTACCAACATCATCATATGGGGATAACCCATGACCGATCCAACATCATCCAAGATACGACCCTGCCAGCACAGATTCCACACAATGGGAATCATGCCCTTCACTGATCCAACACACCCTTATGGATACAGTATCATCAATGAACATGAATGAATGCAACATATACAACATACTTATATCATCATCATCAACGTCATCATCATCATTCGAGTATGTTCATATATATTAACATCATTCAATCACAAATTCCATCATCATCATATACAAAACATACATGTATTTGCATCAATCATCATACTCAATAAGAATAGCATACATGTATTTTCATCATTCAAAAAACCAATCAATCATCACCCTATAAATTATTCTATAAGGTTCGTTTAGCTCGAAACGGCGCATCAAACGGACCAACAGTTAAAAAGTTATGCATCTTTGAACTTTTAAAAATATCTCAAAACACCAACAGCACGCGGCGCCATCACCAGTTCGCGGCGCGAATTGAGCGTTCCAAGAATCCTTGGCTCTCTGCCAAGCTGTTCGCGGCGCAAATATCTGCACGTGGCGCGAAACGAGAAAAAGTTACGCCTTCGCGGCGCGAACAGAGGTACGCGGCGCGACCTGAGCGTATCACAACTTCTTGGCATTCTGCCCACCTGTTCGCGGCGCCAACCCTATGCACGCGACGCCAACCAGCGATTTCA
Source organism: Vicia villosa (assembly GCF_029867415.1). Classification (NCBI taxonomy): domain Eukaryota; kingdom Viridiplantae; phylum Streptophyta; class Magnoliopsida; order Fabales; family Fabaceae; genus Vicia; species Vicia villosa. Next base: position 80,659 of record NW_026705741.1, read on the forward strand.
GAAACCCCAACCTGCAGAAAACAACATTCTATACATTCCAAACTCATCCAATTCATACCAGTACGAACCTAGGGACATCGAATGCACAAACAACACAAAATACATCTCATAAGACACCATTTACACATCAATTGAGACCATAACAACGCAGACATCATAGATTCAACCATAGAGATCAAACATCATACAATTTGACTCAATCCCTAAACCTATCATATGACTCAATCGACCCGAATTCCACATCTATTCAGTATTATCAACCCCTATTCCGATAATAGATGATAATTAGACAAGTCCTCCCTTACCTTAGCCAAATTCTTGAATTGGTTCCTCTTCCTCTTTGGTTCTCCCTTTACGTTCTTCAGTTCCTCTTCTCACAGCTTCTGGTTTTCACATTCTAATTTTTCCCTTCTCCTTTTGTTTTCCTTTATTTTATGAAAAACATAAAATTAGAAATGGGCTCTTACACAATTACACCTCCACTTTACTAATTCCACCGCATGGCCCAATAACTTAACATTTTATTATTTTTCCACATAATTCAACAAAATGTTAATTTCCCATAATTAATTTAAATCTTGATTAAATTAATTAAATAAGAATTTTCGGGATGTTACAACTCTCCCCCACTAAAGAGTTTTCGTCCTCGAAAACATACCTCAAGCAAATAGTTCCGGATAGGAATCTTTCATCTGGCTTTCTAACTCCCAGGTGACGTTTCCATCAGCTGGTCCTCCCCAAGCTACTCTGACTAAAGCTATTTCCTTGCCCCGCAATTGCTTCAGTCTTCTATCTTCAATCCTCACAGGTAACGTTTCAACCGTTAAGTTGTCTTTAACCTGCACATCATCCACTTGGATCACGTGGGACGGATCCGAAATGTATTTCCTCAATTGAGACACATGAAATACATCATGCAAGTTGGCAAGCATTGGCGGTAACGCAATACGATATGCCACTTCTCCCACTCTTTCTGAAATTTGGAATGGTCCAATAAAACGCGGAGTCAACTTCTTTGACTTCAAAGCTCGACCAATACCCGTCATAGGAGTAACCTTCATAAACACATGATCTCCCTCTTGAAACTCAAGTGTCTTCCTCCTTTTATCATAATAACTCTTTTGACGACTCTGAGAAGCTTTCATCTTCTCTTGAATCATCTTAGTCGTCTCCGTAGTCTGTTGTACAATTTCTGGTCCAATCACAGCACTCTCACCAGCTTCGTACCAACACAATGGAGTTCTACATCTCCTACCATACAATGCCTCAAACGGAGCCATACCTATACTCGAATGAAAACTGTTGTTGTAGGTAAATTCAATCAAAGGCAAATAACTATCCCAAGCACCTCCTTTTTCTAACACACAAGCACGTAACAAGTCTTCTAACGACTGAATTGTCATCTCAGTCTGTCCATTCGTCTGCGGATGATAAGCAGAACTCAGTCTCAGCTTAGTACCCAAAGCCTTCTGCAAACCTTCCTAGAACTTAGACGTAAATCTCGGATCTCTGTCTGACACGATACTCGAAGGAATACCATGTAGACTAACTATCTTCTCAATATACAATTGAGCCAGCTTTTCCATCGGATAATCCATTCTTACCGGTATGAAATATGCAGACTTTGTCAACCTGTCTACCACGACCCAGATAGCTTCACAATTCTTAACAGTTCTCGGCAAACCCGAAACAAAATCCATTGATATGCTATCCCATTTCCACTCAGGAATAAACATCGGTTGCATAAATCCAGATGGCTTCTGATGTTCAACCTTTGACTTCTGACAAGTCAAACAGGAATACACAAACTCAGCAATTTCTTTCTTCATTCCAGGCCACCAAAATAGCTTTCTCAAATCATGATACATCTTGGTAGCACCAGGATGAATACTTAATCCACTACGGTGTCCTTCTTCTAAAATATTTCTTCGGAGTTCAGCAACATCAGGAACACAAACTCTGTCTCCAAACCTCAGTATACCATTCTCGTCAACTCTAAATTCACCGCTCTTGCCTTGGTTAATCAAAGTCAACTTGTCGACTAATTCGACATCAGCCTTCTGGCCCTCTCTGATCTCTTCAAGAATACCACTGGTCAGCTTCAGTATTCCCAACTTAACACTAGTAGGAGTACCTTCACATACCAAACTCAAGTCTCTGAATTGTTCAATCAAATCCAATTCCTTCACCATTAGCATAGACATATGCAAAGTCTTCCTACTTAAAGCATCAGCAACTACGTTTGCCTTACCCGGATGGTAATTCAAACTAAAATCATAGTCTTTAAGGAATTCCAACCACCTTCTCTGCCTCATATTCAGTTCCTTCTGGTCAAAGAGATATTTCAGACTCTTATGATCACTGAACACTTCAAATCTCGACCCATACAAATAATGTCGCCACAACTTCAAGACAAAAACCACCGCTGCCAACTCCAAATCATGAGTCGGATAATTCCTTTCATGCACTTTGAGTTGTCTCGACGCGTACGCGACCACTTGTTGGTTCTGCATTAGTACACCACCTAAACCCATCAACGAAGCATCACAATAAACCATAAATGATTCTGTCGGATTCGGCAAAATCAAAATAGGAGCACTAGTCAACCTCTTCTTCAGCTCTTGGAATCCTTCCTCGCATTTTACATCCCAAATAAAAGCCTGACCCTTTCTGGTTAATTTAGTTAACGGCAATGCTAACTTTGAAAATCCTTCAATGAACTTCCTGTAATAACCTGCAAGACCAAGAAAACTACGAATCTCTAACACTGACTTCGGCGCTTCCCACTGAGATACAACCTCTATCTTAGTAGGATCGACAGCAATACCATCCTTAGAAATTACATGTCCAAGAAAACTGACCTCTTCTAACCAAAATTCACACTTCGACAGTTTGGCAAAAAGTTGCTTCTCTTTTAACAACTCCAACACAATTCTGTGATGTTCTGCATGTTCTTCCTCACTCTTAGAATATATTAGGATATCATCTATAAACACCACCACGAACTTATCGAGATAAGGATGAAATATCCTATTCATATACTCCATAAATACACCAGGTGCGTTAGTAACTCCAAACGGCATTACCGAATACTCATAATGTCCATACCTTGTTCTGAAAGCGGTCTTCTGAATATCATCGTCTTTCACACGAATCTGGTGATACCCAGACCTCGGATCAATTTTGCTAAACACACTCGCTCCAACCAACTGATCGATCAAATCATCAATCCTCGGCAAGGGATACCGATTCTTGATAGTAACCTTGTTCAGTTGTCTTTAATCCACACACAACCTCATTGAACCCTCCTTCTTCTTCACTAGCAACACAGGTGCACCCCACGGAGAAACGCTAGGACGAATGAACTTCTTCTCAAGTAATTCTTCCAACTGCTTCTTCAGTTCAGTCAACTCAGACGGTGACATACGATACGGTGCCATTGACACTGGGCTAGTTCCCGGAATTAAATCAATAGAAAAATCCACTTCTCTTTCCGGTGGTAATTCATTCACATCTTATGGAAAAACTTCTGGAAATTCACACACCATAGGTAATTCGCTACTCGCCACTTTTTCTTTCATATTCAGCAATGCGAACAACATAAACACTGTTGTACCATCCTTGATAGCTTCATCCACTTGTCTAGCCGTCATCTCCAGATCATCAAAATGAACTCCTTCAGGAAAGATTACTGTCTTCGAAAAACAGTTGATGTGAACACGGTTAAATTCTAACCAGTTCATCCCCAGGATTACATCGAGTTGTTTCAACGGAAGGCACACTAAGTCCATTCCGAATTCTCTACCAAAAATGTCAACCGGACAATTCAAGCATGCGAACGAAGTAGTTACTGAACCCGACGCTGGAGTATCAATAACCATACTTCCATTTATTTCAGATATTTCCAAATTCAACCTCTTAGCACAATCCAAAGAAATAAAAGAATGAGTTGCTCCAGTATCAATAATCGCAACTAAAGGTGTGCCATGAATAAAACACGTACCTTTAATTAGTCTATCATCCGGAGTGGTTTTCGACCCAGACAAAGCAAAGACCTTTCCTCCAGCTTGGTTCTTCTTCGGTTTAGGACACTGTGGGCTAATGTGACCCTCTTCACCACAATTGTAACAAGTCGCAATCTTCTTCTTACAATCAGCGGCAACATGACCCACTTCTTCACACTTAAAGCACTTCTTCTGATTCAGCTTGCACTCATTCCTACGGTGCCCGACCTCACCACAGTTATAGCACCTGACAAAAGCACTAGAGTCTCCCCCACTAGGCTTCTTCCAACCACCAGTCTTTGGATTACCTCTACCATATGGCTTACCCTTATCCATAGGCTTCTTCCCTTTTCTGTCAACTAACTCGCGAGAGTGCGATGACTTCAGCTTGAGATTACCTTCCTCGAAGATCCTACTACAGTCCACCAAGTCTACAAATCTCCGGATTCTCTGATATCTGATACCCTGCTTAATCTCATCACGGAGGCCGTTCTCGAACTTGATGCATTTCGAGAATTCACTAGCTTCATCGTTGTTGTAGTGAACGTAGTACTTCGCCAACTCAATGAACTTCGAAGCATACTCTGGTACTGTCATGCTACCTTGGACTAGTTCCAGAAATTCGATTTCCTTTCGACCTCTTACGTCTTCAGGAAAGTACCTTCTCAAAAATTCCCTCTTGAACACAACCCAAGAAATAGCCACACCATCAGCTTCCAGTTCAGTCCTGGTAGTCATCCACCAGTCGTCAGCTTCTTCAGACAACATGTGAGTGCCATATCTCACCTTCAGATCATCAGCACAATCGATGACTCTGAAGATTCTCTCGATCTCCTTAAGCCACTTCTGAGCACCTTCAGGATCATGCGTGCCCTTGAACAATGGAGGATTGTTCCTCTGAAAACTGTTCAGTTGCCTATCAGCACCAATCGCAGCTCCATTGGCATTTCCTCCCAGCACACCAGCAATCATGCCCAGAGCCTCAGCAATAGCATCATCGTTTCTTCCTCCTCTTCCAGCCATTGTTCTGCTTAAATCACACCCAATTTAATCAGAACAGAAGTATCGACAGTTAACTCTTACTAGTCGCATACACAGGAAACAAAACTGACACTAAGACTCTGGTCATAACGACCGACTATGCTCTGATACCACTATTGTAACACCCCTTACTAACCCCGCGGAAATTTTAAAACAATTATTCAGTGTACATGAAATAAGGGTGCCACAATTCATAATAAACAAACATCATTCAGTCATGTCATGCATTCACTGAGGTAATCATCATAAATTAAAACGTTTCATGTTCACACAGCGGAAATTTATCAAAAACGGACTAAGTTTAACATCTTTAAAACTTATCCTTCAAAACATCAAAACATAACTAGAGTCATAATCATAAACTCTAAACAATCGCGTCCTCAGTGTTACAACTATCAGAGCATGACACCTGACGCTACTAAACCACTGACTCATGAGCTAATCCTCACCGAGTCGAACAGCCGCTATCCTCAATCTGAAAATGACAACATGTAAGGGTGAGTCTCATCATAATTAACAAATGTTATAAGGTTATAAAGCAATAACACATCACAGTTGTATCATTCACCCAATTGTTTCATAAACAGACATTCAAAACAATCAAACAACAATCAACACATCATCAACATTTACAACACTGGAATGCATCCAATCATGTTATAAATTATGCATATGTATGAACTGACACTATGCATGTGGTACCAACATCATCATATGGGGATAACCCATGACCGATCCAACATCATCCAAGATACGACCCTGCCAGCACAGATTCCACACAATGGGAATCATGCCCTTCACTGATCCAACACACCCTTATGGATACAGTATCATCAATGAACATGAATGAATGCAACATATACAACATACTTATATCATCATCATCATCAACGTCATCATCATCATTCGAGTATGTTCATATATATTAACATCATTCAATCACAAATTCCATCATCATCATATACAAAACATACATGTATTTGCATCAATCATCATACTCAATAAGAATAGCATACATGTATTTTCATCATTCAAAAAACCAATCAATCATCACCCTATAAATTATTCTATAAGGTTCGTTTAGCTCGAAACGGCGCATCAAACGGACCAACAGTTAAAAAGTTATGCATCTTTGAACTTTTAAAAATATCTCAAAACACCAACAGCACGCGGCGCCATCACCAGTTCGCGGCGCGAATTGAGAGTTTCAAGAATCCTTGGCTCTCTGCCAAGCTGTTCGCGGCGCAAACATCTGCACGCGGTGCGAAACGAGAAAAAGTTACGCCTTCGCGGCGCGAACAGAGGTACGCGGCGCGACCTGAGCGTATCACAACTTCTTGGCATTCTGCCCACCTGTTCCCGGCGCCAACCCTATGCACGCGGCGCGAACCGGCGATTTCAGAAACCCCAACCTGCAGAAAACAGCATTCTATACATTCCAAACTCATCCAATTCATACCAGTACGAACCTAGGGACATCGAATGCACAAACAACACAAAATACATCTCATAATACACCATTTACACATCAATTGAGACCATAACAACGCAGACATCATAGATTCAACCATAGAGATCAAACATCATATAATTTGACTCATTCCCTAAACCTATCCTATGACTCAATCTACCCGAATTCCACATCTATTCAGTATTATCAACCCCTAACCCGATAATAGATGATAATTAGACAAGTCCCCCCTTACCTTAGCCAAATTCTTGAATTGGTCCCTCTTCCTCTTTGGTTCTCCCTTTACGTTCTTCAGTTCCTCTTCTCACAGCTTCTGGTTTTCACGTTCTAAGTTTTCCCTTCTCCTCTTGTTTTCCTTTATTTTATGAAAAACATAAAATTAGAAATGGGCTCTTACATAATTACACCTCCACTTTACTAATTCCACCGCATGGCCCAATAACTTAACATTTTATTATTTTTCCACATAATTCAACAAAATGTTAATTTCCCATAATTAATTTAAAACTTGATTAAATTAATTAAATAAGAATTTTTGGGATGTTACATCAAAGGTGGACTGGAGTAGTTTAGTTAACAACGAACCAGAATAAAAATCACTGTGCAAATTGTTTTTATATTAAGAGTTTTTAAACTACGCTTATTCAAACCCCCCTTTCTAAGTGTTTTTCTATCCTTCAATTGGCATCAGAGCGCCGGTTCTAGGTGCAAGCACTTAACTGTGTTAGAAAAGATTCAGGAAGAGAAAAACACAAAGTTTAGATGGCTGGTGAAGATCCAACACCTACATCTACATTTGGCTCTACTGAGCAAGATAATGGAAATGGTAACAATGGTTATACTAAACCACCAATATTCGATGGTGAAAACTTTGAATATTGGAAAGATAAACTTGAAAGTTACTTTCTTGGTCTAGATGGTGACTTATGGGATCTTCTGGTGGATGGTTACAAACATCCAGTGAAAGCTAGAGGAGTCAAGCTAACAAGACAAGAAATGAGTGATGAACAAAAGAAAGAATTCAAGAATCATCACAAGTGTAGGACTATTTTGTTGAATGCTATCTCTCATGCTGAGTATGAGAAGATATCTAACAGGGAAACTGCCTATGACATATATGAATCATTTAAAATGACTCATGAGGGAAATGCCCAAGTCAAGGAGACTAAAGCTCTTGCCTTGATCTAGAAATATGAAGCCTTCAAGATGGAGGATGATGAAAACATTGAGAAAATGTTCTCAAGATTTCAAACGCTAACTGCTGGATTTAGAGTTCTTGATAAAGGATACACCAAAGCTGATCATGTCAAGAAGATCATCAGAAGCTTGCCCAGAAGATGGGGCCCAATGGTGATTGCATTCAAGATTGCAAAGAATCTGACTGAAGTCTCTTTGGAAGAGCTGATCAGCGCCCTGAGGAGTCATGAAATTGAGCTTGACGCTAATGAACCTCAGAAGAAAGGTAAGTATATTTCATTAAAATCTAATTATAAAAAATGCACTAACGCTTTTCAGGCTGAAGAAGAAGATTCTGAAGAATCAGAATCAGAAGAAGAAGATGAACTCTCCATGATCTCCAGAAGGGTAAACCAACTCTGGAAGAGCAAGCACAGGAAGTTCAAGAACTTCAAAAGTCCTAAAAAGTTTGAGAAAGGAGAATCTTCTGGAAGCAGAAGATGTGATAAGAAGAAGGTCATTTTCTATGAATGCAATGAGCCAGGTCACTACACGAATGAGTGTCCAAAGCTTCAGAAGGAGAAGCCCAAAAAGAAGTTTGATAAGAAGAAAGGTCTTATGGCAACTTGGGATAATTCAGATTCATCAGAATCAGAATCAGACTCTGAAGGCGAGCAGGCAAATATTGCACTGATGGCCACAGTTGATGATGGATCATAATCTACATCAGAATCAGATTCTGAAGAGGTATTTTCTGAACTCACTAGAGAAGAGTTAGTTTCCAGTCTAACAGAACTTCTGGAACTCAAAGCTCATCTTAGTATCAAATACAAAAAGCTGAAAAAGCTGTTTAAATCTGAAACCAAGAAGCTAGAAGTGGAAAATTCTGAACGGAAGGAAACAATTTTAAAATTATCCAAAGATGGTGGATCTCCTTCTGATTCAGAAAAATCCATTCCTAGCCTGAATCATATTCTGAAGGAATATGACTTGAGCTTTAGGAAGTTCTTATCTAGAAGTATTGGCAGAAGTCATCTTGCTTCTATGATATATGCTGTTTCTGGAAACAAGAGAGTTGACATTGGTTATGAGGGTGAAACCCCATACAAACTTGAACCTATTGATAATATGAAAATCACATACAAGCCATTGTATGATCAGTTCAAGTATGGCCACTCCCATGATATTAGGCTCACATCACATGCCAAAAGCTTTCACATAAAACACACTAAGAAGCATGTGACACAACCTAGAAAATATCATGTAACTCAGAATAAATATTATCATGCTGTTCCTCCTATTACTTATAATGTCAAACCCAAGTTCAATCAGAACTTGAGGAGAACTAACAAGAAAGGACCCAAGAAAATGTGGGTACCTAAGGAAAAGATTATTCCTATTGCAGATATCCTTGGCTGCAAAGAAGACAAAGGAAAACATGTCATGGTACCTGGACTCTGGGTGCTTTCGACACATGACGGGAAGAAGGTCTATGTTCCAAGACCTGGTGCTTAAATCTGCTGGAGAAGTTAAGTTCGGAGGAGATCAGAAGGGCAAGATAATTGGCTCAGGAACCATAAAGTCTGGTAACTCTCCTTCTATAACTAATGTTCTTATGGTAGATGGATTAGCTCATAACTTGTTGTCCATAAGTCAATTAAGTGACAATGGTTATGACATAATATTTAATCAAAAGTCTTGCAAGGCTGTAAGTCAAAAGGATGGCTCAATCCTATTTACAGGCAAGAGAAAGAATAACATTTAAAAGACTGATCTTCAAGATCTTAAGAATCAGAAGGTAACTTGTCTTATGTCTGTTACCGAAGAGCAATGGGTCTGGCATAGAAGATTAGGTCATGCTAGTTTGAGAAAGATTTCTCAGATTAACAAACTAAATCTGGTCAGAGGACTCCCTAATCTGAAATACAAATCAGATGCTCTTTATGAAGCATGTCAGAAGGGCAAGTTCTCCAAACCTGCATTCAAGTCTAAGAATGTTGTTTTTTCCTCTAGGCCGCTAGAACTTCTGCACATTGATCTATTTGGCCCAGTCAAAACAACATCTGTCGGAGGGAAGAAATATGGATTAGTCATCGTAGATGATTATAGCCGCTGGACATGGGTAAAGTTCTTAAATCACAAGGATGAGTCTCATTCAGTGTTCTTTGAATTCTGCACTCAGATTCAATCTAAGAAGGAGTGCAAAATCATAAAGGTCAGAAGTGATCATGGTGGTGAATTTGAGAACAAATTCTTTGAGGAATTCTTCAAAGAAAATGGTATTACCCATGATTTCTCTTGTCCTAGAACTCCACAACAAAATGGAGTTGTAGAACGAAAGAATAGGACTCTACAAGAAATGGCCAGAACCATGATCAATGAAACCAATATGGCTAAGCATTTCTGGGCAGAAGCAATAAACACTGCATGTTATATTCAGAATAGAATCTCTATAAGACCTATTCTAAATAAGACTCCTTATGAACTGTGGAAGAACAGGAAGCCCAACATTTCATATTTTCATCCTTTTGGATGTGTTTGTTTCATTCTGAATACTAAAGATCATCTTGGTAAGTTTGATTCTAAGGCACAAAAGTGTTTCCTTCTTGGATATTCTGAACGCTCTAAAGGCTACAGAGTATACAATACTGAAATATTGGTTGTAGAAGAATCAATCAATATCAGATTTGATGATAAGCTTGGTCTTGAAAAACCAAAGCAGTTTGAGAATTTTGCAGATATAGATATTGATATATCAGAAGCTGAAGAACCAAAAAGCAAAGTTTCAGAAGCTAAAGATCTCAGAAGCAAAGGATCAGAAGATCAGGTTGCTGCATCTTTAGAGAATCTCATAATTTCTGAAGAGCCAACAGTCAGAAGATCTTCTAGACTCACCTCTGCTCATTCAGAAGATGTCATTCTTGGAAAGAAGGATGATCCTATCAGAACTAGATCCTTTATAAAGAATGGAAATCAGAATCAATGATCAGAATCAGAAGATGAGAAGTTTTACCTTTCATCAGAAGCTAAATCAATGCAAAACATCTGACATCAAGTGTTTTCTGATGGTGAACACGTGTTCTCTCTTTAGGTAAAAGCGTGCGTGTAGCTGATGGGACGCCGCCCTAGGTAACTATGAGCATCATTTCAAAAATCACGTTCTCTCACCTAACGTCATTCATCATTTAATGTATTTGATTCTGTAACTGTTCATTCTCATAATTTCATTGCATTTTTTTTCCAAATCCGCCTCTATATATTCATTTCAAATCATAACGTTCCTTTTTTTCGCTCTCATTTTCTCTCTCTCTCTTTGCATGCATTTTTGCAACCTATTCTCTCTTTTCTCTAACCCTAAACACAAACCCAGAAAAGTATCCAGTAATCTCAGGTCTGCTTTAATGGCTGCATCATCATCCTAGAATGTTGGTTCCTCTATTCCTCTACATCTTCAAGAAGAAAAACAACAAATTGTTCCAGTTATCTCTTGCTCCATTCCCAGAAATGAGTTAGAAGTAATATATGAATTAACGATGGACTTTGATAGTCTTGAAACACACGAGTTCCATCTAAAAGAAGATATGTTGTTTCAAGGATGGACTTCTTTGTTCTCCGAGTTCTGTGGACCTGTATACCCAGAACTAGTAAAAGAATTTTGGGTGCATGCTGTAGTAGACCCTAAATCAATCTTGTCGTTTGTTCATGGAAGGTTTGTTGTTGTTACTAAGAACATCCTAAGAATGATGTTTGATCTAAGAAATCCTGAAGGTGTATTTGAAACGGATCAAAGAGCTAATTGGGATGCCGTTCTGACTAAATTATACACAGACGTGAAGCAAACGAAGCGTGTCAAAGACATGAAGGATCTTTACAAAGTCTGGACCAAGATTCTCCTAGGGTGTTTTTATCATAGAAAAGCAACTCATTCTCCAGATTTCGTCAACAAAGAGCAGCAATACATTCTGTACTGCATTGCCACTCAGAAGAAGGTTGATATTATCTATATAATTTTCAACCATATGTGGAATGTTGTAAGGGACTCCAGAAATGCTTTCAGAACGAAGAAGGGTAATATTATTCCTTTTGGAAGAACAATTACAAATCTTCTAATTCATACCAAGATTGTTGAAGACTTGGAAGCTCAAGGAATTATCAAGGATCCTGTTACTGATATAGGAAGCTGCTTAAATGCTCACACCTTGAGAAAGAGGAATCTTATTCAAGCTGTTAGAGTCAATCCTCAACCTCTCCCATAAGCAAGAAGCGGAAGAAGTCATGTTCTTGCTGAGTTTGAATCATTCTTCAGAACTGAGCTGCCAGAAGTTAGGACTAAATATCTTAACTCTCTCAAGGAAGATAAAGCCAAATATGTTCTTGCTAAAGTTAGTCGGAAGAAAGCCTCCACTTCCAAGAGTGCAGTTTCAGAAGTTGCTTCAGAATCTGTTCAAGAAGTTGTTGTTAACAAAGAAAGAAGGAAAAAGCGTAAGTTTGATCGTTCTTCTAACCAGGAGAAGGAAGTCCAAGAAGAAGCTGCTGCAGTAGTTGATAAGGATGCTACTGAAAATGATGTTGTTGTTGAAGCTGTTCTTGTTGAAAATGAACAAGAAGCAGAAAAAGAAAAAGTTGTGAAAAGGAAGAGGAAAAAGACAAAGAAAGATGTAAATGTTGAAGCTGAGAAGGAAGTAGAGAAGGAGAATACCAATAAGAGAAGAAGATTGATTATAGTAGAAAGTGAAGAAGAAGAAGAGATTCCAGAAGCTGTGAATCATCAAGTAGAGGAAAATCAAGATTTGACTACTGAAGAAGCAGAAACTCCAGAAGTAGTTAATCAAGTAGTTGAGAACCAAGAAGCTGTGGATAAGGAGAATGAAAGACTTGCTTCTGCTAGAAAAAGAGAAATTGCTCTAGGGAAGGAGAAGATTGTGGAAGAGCAGAAGAACAAGAAGCAGAAAAGACTTGAGGCTGAATTTGAAGCTATTCAGAATATGTCCAAAGGTATACATCTTTCTGAACCTGCTTCTGTTTCTGTTTTATGTTCAGAATTTACACCAACAGATGTTGCTCAATCCCCTGAACCAGAAAATCAACCAGAAAAAGCCCCATCAGAATCACCTCAACACACCAATGTTCTTATCCCTCCTTCTCCACCCGTTACAAAAGTTCTTACTCCTCCTCTTTCTCCCGTAACCAACCCTACTTCTGACCAACCCCTTGACTCCATAATTCTTGACATCCAATCCCTTCAAACTGTCTTTCCCCCACAAACAAATATCTCTATTTCTCAACCTCCTCCTCATGCTAACTTTAAACCCATTTCTTCCCCCTCACAAAATAATCCTTCCTTATCTGACCTTCTAGATTCTGCATTATATGAGCAATTGCTTCGTGACTGCAACTACACACCCAAGCCTCGTCCTGAACCTGAGCTAGTAGTGTTAGACTCTGAAAATGAAGCAGAATCATCTCTTTGTCTTGATAGAGAACCTCAACCCTATTTAGTTTTGAAACCAGATTCTGCCTTAACCAAAATAAAATCTCGCCGAGCACTTCGTATTGGTGTAATTTTTGAAATAGTAAAACTGAATGTCAGAAGAGGTTTTGAGGCTTTGAGAGAAGCTCATTCTGCTGGAATAAATGATGTTGCCATGCGAAATCTTTGGAGGATCTTCAGAAGGAAAGCAGATGCTGACTTTCAGGAGCTTCAGGAAATTTGTGAAGAACTTGCTCCACGACCTCGTGGAATTCTGAGGCATTATGAAGATTTTTGGTTCAGTCGTCTTGGTGGGAGATATTGTTTTGAAGAGAAGGAATTCATTGATGAACTTGCAGAAGGACAAGTTCCTGAGGATGTGGAAGATAATCCTTGTAGGGAAATTGTTGTATGGAAGCCTCATTATTCTGTGTTGACTGGAGATTTTCAGTCGATATTCAACTGGTTAAGGGAGAATCCCTCTGAAAATGCGCCAAATATGGCATATCCAACAGTTGAATCTCCACCAGAAGTTGAAGCTCCTTCTCCTCCAATCAACCTAGCTGAGATACTTCTGGCTCTTGAGAATGCAGAAGATGTTATCCCTGCTGCTCTTTATGCTGATGCTGAGAATATTCCTGCTGAGGAAAATCATGATGATGATCTCACGATAGATGCTGCTGTTGAGAATGTTGTCCCTCTGAACAGAAGTTGTGAAGCTTCTTATGGAGAACCCTCTCTTCTGGTGAAGACCTTAGAGGTTATTCAAAAGAATCAAGCGGATCTAGCTTCTCGCTTGGACAAGCAAGAAGATACCAACAATGAGTTTCGCTCATTTATACAGAAGCACACTGAAAGCAACAATGAGATTCAAAGCCTTCTAGCCAAGATAGTTTCTAAACCAGGCTAGTCGTAGTCGTTTGGTCTTAGATGTCTCCTTTTTCTTGCATCTGTTTTTTGTGCATCTTTCTTCTCATCCCTTGTATCTTCTGATTAATTCTGATGAATGAAAATTTTTATCTTCTTTCATATTGTTTGTTTTTCATCTGAATCTTTTATGCTTTTTGATGTTATGAAAAAAAGGGGGAGAAAATGTGATAATTGATCTGATTAATTATATCAGTTGCTGGGAGTAAATCTCCATATCTCTAACAAAGTTGCAAGTTTTATGTCTTTGAGATTTTTGCAGGATTGAAGATATTCTGAAAAAGCTCAACATAAGAAGCAAGAAGGAAGAATTTTCTGATATTCTTGTGATAGAATATACTCTAACACATTCTTATCCTTTATATGTTCTGATACATTTTTTATGTGTGCTCTTATACATATCCTATGTTCTGATGCATTCTATATGCTATGATACATATTATATGCTCTGATTCATTCATGCTTTGACTCGTGCTGTCTAGTTTGTTTTGAAACATCTCAGGATGTAGAGATGCTCTGATGACGCTCTGGTACATTCAAGAATGTTCTGATTCAATCAAGCATGCAATGACTCAAGAAGAAATTCAAAGCTCTGAAGCTGTCCTATAGAAGCAAGAAGCAGAAGCTCTGAATGTTCTGAAGTTCTAAGCTTACGTGAACGTCTCAACTGAAATGAAAAATACTCAGGGAAGTCCTTTATTTATAAAAATCTTCCGGTATTTATTTCCGGGGAAGATTATTCATCTCAGGGGGAGATTGTTAATCTCAGGGGGGAGACACATTCACACACTATAATTATATGCTTATGCTATAATTGTGTAACTGTCTTTAGCCGTCTGATATTCTGATTGCAAATTCATATCAATTATATATGTTTTTGTCATCATCAAAAAGGGGGAGATTGTTAGAACAAGAATTGTTCTGATCAATATTCTTAGTTTTGATGATAACAATATATATGAATTTTGAATGAGATAATGTGGTACTCTAATCCTATGCAATTTCCATTTCAGGAATCATATAAAGAGTATGCATAAAATCAACGCAAGAAGCACTAACTCATAAGGTTCAGCATGCAACATCAGAACATGCTCGGGCAAGACATCAGAAGATGGTCAAGCAGAATTAGAACATGGTCTATTGAAGCATCAAAAGAACTTAAGATCAGAAGCAGAAACATTGAAGTTCTCATGGTATCACGTTAGAAGCACTTCAAGGTCAGAAGACAAGAAGATGCTCTGCACCAAGCTGTTGTACTCTGATGATATTCAAATGTTGTATCTACAAACATCAAATTAGAAGCAAGTACAAGATGGCAGGCTACGCTGACTGACAAAAGGAACGTTAGAATCACGCAAACGCCTATAAATAGAAATTCTGATGAGAAGCAAGGTTACGAATTTTACACAACACTTTTGCGCAAACTTACAGAAACGCTGTCAAATTCAAAAGCTCTCAAACTTCATCATCAACCTCACTTCATTACTGTTGTAATATCTTAGTGAGATTAAGCTTAAACTTTAAGAGAAATATCACGGTTGTGATTATAGCTTTTTAAGAAGCATTGTATAACTCTTGTAAGAATTTGTTTACATTCATTTGTAAAGAACTAGAGGAAATCAAGTTGTGATCGGATTCTCTAGAAGTCTTAGAGGTTATCTAAGCATTGTGTTCCTAGAGTGATCAAGGTGTGATCAGAATACTCTAGAAGACTTAGAGGTTATCTAAGTGGAAAACCATTGTAATCTTGTGTGATTAGTGGAGTAAATCCTCAATTGAGGTAAATCACCTTGTCAAGGGTGGACTGGAGTAGTTTATTTAACAACGAACCAGGATAAAAATATTTGTGTAAATTGTTTTTATCTTAAGAGTTTTTAAACTTCACTTATTCAAACCCCCCCTTTCTAAGTGTTTTTCTATCCTTCACATTCGACGACAAGGAAATGGGTTTTGATTACCCTGGTGGTTTCCCCTTCGCCGAGTGTTACGAGGAGCTCGACGTACCCCCGAGGTTTGGAAGTTGAGCCGTTGAAGCCCTGAAGGTCGGCACCCATGTAAGGAGTTAAGCTGGATTCGTCGAGTATGAGTGTCTTGAACAGCTGTTAATACATAATGTCGCAGGAGCTGACTTCGTCGACCAGGATTCGTCGGACATCAAATTTCGCCATTTTTGCCTGGATAAGGAGGGGAATGTTGGCGTTGGGAGACCCTCCGAGGAGCAAGATTCTAATTGTTCTCAGTTTCCAGCTCCTTTATGATTATCTTTTGCTTCTCCACTTGATTGCAGACTTCAGCATTCTTGATACACAGCTTCTTGTGTGAGGCAGCAAGCTCATCAAAGGTTAGCTCATCATCATTGGAATCATCATCAGATGCACAGACACTTGTTAAAACTGTTACATGTTTTGCAGTTTCCTCTTTAGACTTATTGTCTAAATCTTCATCAGACCAAGTGACAGACAGTCCTTTCTTACGCTCCTTGAGGTAGGTAGGACATTCAGCTCTAATGTGTCCATATCCTTCACATCCATGACATTGAACCCCTTTGCTTTGATTGGGCTTCTCTTCAGCTTTAGATCATATGCTAGGGTCATAGGTCTTGCTGATGTCATTGGAAGTGTTCTTGACATTGGGTCTGGACTTTTGATCAACCCTTTTAATGAACCTGTTGAATTGTTTTCCAAGCATGGCTATGGCTTCTGATAGAATTTCATCACTTCCACAATTGCTTTCTCTTGAATTATCTTCAGTGTTGGAAACAAAAGCTATGCTTTTGTTTTTCTTTTCAATAGTGTCACAAATACTCATCTCAAAGATTTGTAGAGAGCCAATGAGTTCATCCAGCTTCATGTTGCTGATGTCCTGAGCTTCTTCTATTGCAGTCACCTTCATAACAAATCTCTTAGGCAGCAATCTGAAAATCTTTCTTACCAGCTTTTATTCAAACATTTTTTCTCCTAAGGCTCCCGAGGTATTTGCAATCTCAAGGATATTCATGTAGAACTCATGAATAGTCTCATCCTCTTTCATCTTGAGATTTTCAAACTTGGTGGTAAGCATTTGAAGTTTAGACATCTTCACCTTGGATGTGCCCTCATAAGTTGTTTTGGGAATATCCCAAACTTCTTTAGCCAGATCACAGTGCTGCACAAGTCTGAATATGTTCGTTTCAATTCCATTGAACAAGGAATTTAGTGCCTTGGAATTCCCCAAAGCCAGCTCTTCCTCAGTTTTCTCCATTGTTCTTTAGGAATTAGAACAGTGGTTTCATCTTCCATTACCTTCTCAGGATGTTTCCATCCGTTTTCCACAGCTCTCCAGGCCTTGCTGTCTGTCATACCCCAAAATTTGCCCACCATAATCTCAAGATATTTTGGCTCAAGAAGTCTCAGCTCCAACTGCTCGAGAAGCAAGCATGCATACCTTCTCCCAAATAAAGACCCGTAATGTCATTCATTTATTTTTTATAACATTTATTTATTTTATTTGGATTTTATTCACTTAAAGTCTAAATAAACCAAATAAATATAAAAAATATTTGAATTAATCTATGGGAATCTATTTTAATCATTCAAGGGAACCGTGGACAAAGTATTGTCTATTCTCATGTTTTATTTGATTTATTTAAAGCAAAATTAAAATCAAATAAAATTATAGTTTAGGAATAAGAGATAAGCCAGGGTCCAAGCTCATTCTTTGACCTAATTTCATCTATTATATATAGACAACAATACAACTCATGATAAGGGATTTTTGGACACTCTCCTTCACTTTCACGTATAACCTCTCTCCACAAACAGATTTTTTTTAACCCTTTCTAACCTTCTCTCACGCTGCAGTCTTGAATAAAAATTCTTAAACCCTTATTTTATTTTCTTGAGCCATTCACACTTACAGACAACCTATTCTACACACAAATCTCCAAGTACTTTAGTCAGTCAACACAAAATTCCCAAGTCAAAAGTTTGTTTAAATTGAATCAATACCACTGAACCATCCTAAACGGTGGTGCTTCATCTTATGTCAGCTGGGCTTCCAAGAATTCCTTCACAGTAAGCGACACTCTCGTGTTTTATTTCCAACCGAAGCACATGATGTTGCTAAGGTAACAAATCAACGTCTGATGGCTGCAATGGGACAACGCACACAAATCGTTGCACCTACATATCCAGCGACAATAAATTCAACGCTCAGCCATCGGCTTCTTTGCGATTCAACAACAGGAACGTTCAACAAGCCAGCGACGACGACTACAATTATTTTCAGCTCGTGGCTCAAGATCATAAACAAGAGCACCTTCGCCGAGCTTCAATATCGATTCAAATTGAAACCACTTCATTGTTGATTTCATATAGTTCACATTAACAATAAGGTTGAATTGTAAAGAATTTGCAGATTTATAACTGTATCTATAGCCGAAGAAAGGAAAGTGATTCACCAGCTCCAATTCACCACACATCTGCTATGCACTCAGCATCATCATCGTTACAGACCAACAAATCGTCTGTGATATGACTATGCTCTACAACAACGGTCAACCTGCAATTTGAAGCACAGAGTAGCATAAATCGAACCATCATCGACAAAAACTCCAGCGTGACATCCGCAGCTTCAATTCATCAATTCCTCGATTCACCAGCAAACAAAAGTGACTTAACAGATCTCCATGAAAAAGAAGTGAAACGCAACACCGATGAATTCAAATGCTCAACCTTACGACGCCCGTCGCACAACACAACTCCGCTGCAAAGCTCTCACCGCCGATCCGAAGCAACCAACATCAACAACACCGACACCGTTCAGAAGTACACCGCGACCAACACTCCGCGACCGCATCATCTCGAATCCGAGTCCACACGCGAAAGATCCAACACTTTCGTTCATACAACCGTCGGCAACCCCCGTTTGCCACCACCGACCGCCGATGAAGGATGCCATCTGTTAGAATCTGAAAATTGAAAGATGTTTTGGGTCTATCTATGGAGAAGAAGTGGAATCTTGAAAGGAGATGGAGAATGTTGAGGCACCAATTTACAGGGACACGATTTGAGAGTAGAAGATGAATAAAAGCGTTGAAAGTTGTCAAGCAGAGTTTCACGTGGGAGATTAAATAGAGAGGGGGCGGACCACTTGCTCTAGGGCTAACAGGTTTGTTCGTTTATGGGCCATATTGTCGCTACCGCGAAAAATGGAATCAGAGTCGCCACTAATATATTTATCCCATCGGGGGAAAGGAATATCAGAAAACCTAACTCGAAACAAGGACAAGGTCTTTCGACCAGAGAACAGGGTACGGGAGTCGGTTGCGCAAGGGGAAGGTGCTAGCACCCCTCACGCCCATCGTACTCGATGGTATCCACCTATGTTTGTTTCTATCTAAAGGGTGTATCTAATATCTAAACCTAAATGCGAAATGAATGCAAAAGAAAATACGGGGAAAAGAAGGAGTTATTTACAAGTGTGTTCGCTTAGGCCCCGCGACCCAATGCCTACGTATCCTTTTCAGGAATCAGAACGACCGTAGTTCGGCTCAAGATTTTCTATGTTTTTGTGTTTTTTAGGTGAACAGAGGTTAAAGTCGCACTCCACGATGCTCGACCTTTGGAGACTTATACGCCTAGTTATGGAATGGATTCAACATGTTCTTAAGAATGCCACGAGGGCGAGAGATAGAAGAGAGTTTGAGCGTTTCGAGGAAATCCCTAAAGCAAGGGAAACTCGAGTTACTCTATGGTTTGTGTTTTTTAGAAGTTGGGAACTTACGCCTGAATGGAACCCTAAAGCAAGGGAGATCCAAGCACTCGAACGTTCCCTAAAGCAAGGGGCGTTCAAGCTTCCATTCCCTTGTTAATGATTTTCACTTTTTTATTAATGTTTTAAGTGTTTTCTTTGTATTTTTTAAGGGATTTTATTTCAAGTATTTATTAGATGGATTAAAGTTGAAAAGAAAAAAAGAATGAGGGGAACTAACCTATTATCTAAGCCTAGAATTATTGTTCAAAGGGGAAATTCTAAGTCTAAACTATGCTAAGCAAGTCCGAAAATGTATACAAAATCAATTAAAAGAAATTAAAGTAAGGATTAAAATCTAAACTAAGCATGAAAATATTCACAAGTATATTGTATTTTTATTTATGTTTAAGACTATTTTTTGAATTAAAACTAAAAACTATGCATTTTTTATCATTTATTAACCAATCAAAAATTCAAAGAAATCCATCAATTAAAATCCAAGCAAAACAAATATTCAATCCTAAAATTCTAAATGGCTAGAAAAAAATTTTTATTATCATTTTTTATTTAAGAAAAACTCAATTAATATGCAAAAAGAATAACAGAGAAAAAACTATTTATTTGTTTTTTATTAACTGCCAGGCGGGGGTGCATTAGTATTTTAGTGTTTTTTATTAATAGTGTTTATAGTGTTTTTTATTAACACTAGCAATTAGAGTGTGAAATCAGCAAAAGAAATGAGCCCGATTAACCAAACCAAGGGCGAGGCCCACCAGTCAAAAGGAACAAACCAAAATTATCAATTATTCACTTTTTTTTATTAGCATGCACGTTTATCAGTTTTTAACATGTGGTATCTAGCTTATATGAAAATAAACAGGCTAATATCAATTGGGCAAGCATTCATTTAAATGACTAAAAGACAAAAGAGTAAAGATGGGTCAATCACACGACGCCACCTCACTAACAAATCCTATGAGTAAAACAAAATAGCAAAAAGCTGGGAAAAAGAACCAATAGTGCGGCGCCACGCGAGCAAAACGGAACTGAAACCTTGAAACAAACTCAGACGCCGGAACCCCCTGTTCCGGTCATCTTCTCTGGAAGCTACCACCGTCGACCACCACCGGCGACCAACTAAGGCGCCCAGAAAATCATAAGACCGGTACCTCCTGACTCGGTTTTCAACGCTGAGCACGAATATGACCTCAATTTCCATCAATTCTTCCCCTAACTTCATAACCGTTAGCGTCTTTAAAACCTTAACTAACACAATCCTCCTCAAAACACGATCTACGCACAACATCAATCATGTATGCATCCACAAATCCTAATTCTACGATCTAAACATATAGACAAGCACAACTTGAGCATACAAATTTAAACTCAGAAATTCATCATACTCATTCATGAACAAGAGGAAAGATCACACACTCTCAGATGCAAATGTCCTGCACGTTATTACTATCATGCTGAGAGGGATTTACGGACTTACCTGTGGATGAACTTTGAATGAAAAGCAAGAAGATCTCCAACACGGTACTGCAGGTTTGTGTGTGCTGCTGATTTGAAGAAATCTTCGATCTTGAGAAATAAACTCAAGATTTATGAGTAGCTTGTGGCTTGATGAGGCTACGATCTACTTCAGGAAGCCGTGGATTCTACTGCACTTGCTTGATTCTTTGAGTGGCGCTGCATGATGATGAATACGTATGATGATTGATGAACGGATCTGGATGATGAGAGAGAGAGCCGTGAAGTTGTTGTGGTGGCGGAGGAGATGAAGATGAAGTTAGGGTGGCCGGAATCAGTTATGGTGGTGGTGATGTTGAAGATTCGGTTGAGAGTTTGTTACAGTTTGTAACAAACTTTGTGGAAAGGGAGAGTTGAAGACGAGAGAAGGGAGAAGAATGAATGAGTGTGTGATGAGTGAAACTGAAAAAATGAATCGTGAGAGAGAAAGTTTGTGAGGAGTTAGAGGGTTTATAGTGAGGCTGTACATGGAGCTTATTGTATGGTGCATGTATTGTAGCTTTTTTTCTCTCCAAACTTAGTGCACAAGTTGTATCCATTTGAGGAATATTTCTTTCTACCTTTTACGTGAACATGAGCATGCATGGCCCAATGGAGTAATGATGATGGTATATGGTATAGTGTGGAGACAGCAATCATCTTATGCCAATGCTTTTCTATTTTTAACAATTCCAACTAGTGGACTTTGTGTTGACATATATCAATGAATAAGCATCCGATTAGTCTAAAATTGTGATCAAATGGAAGATAGTGTTTGATAGAGCAAGTTTCATGTTGGTGGTGTTTTGAATTATTGCTTGGAAGTATGAAAAAATGACCTGGAAAGATGATGCATTGTCACTGCACTTGGCCTTCACACGTCTGGCTGGCTTTGGCCTCACGTTTGGATTGAAATGAGATTTGGCCAGGGCACCACTTCGAAGCTTCCTAATTTGCTCGATATATATTCTATCATCACACACCATGGCTTAATGGAGAGAGAACATGGCAAGGAGTTGTTTGGTACCTATCTTGATCCCATTGAAGATTTGTGGAGCTCAATAATCGACCTCACATTTGGCGCACCACCTGTTTGTGAAAATGACTGCGCGCGTGCCCTGAGCTCTTCCCAGCCAGACATGCAATGGTGACTTGACGAAGGGGTGATTTTGAAACTTCATAGATGATCCAATGTCCATCCAAATGATTCCATTCTTGGCTCGTTGTGTAGAGGGCATGGGATAGAAGAGAGGCATATCAAGTTTTCACCTAATGGGTCTTTATATTTTTCTATAATCATCTTCAAAGTCAGCACGCCACGTGTTTGATAGAATGCTTCCTGCTTGCCCAGAATTTGTCTTGCCAAGTGACTTGCTTCTAATGGAAACCTTCAACTTCAAACCTCAATATTTTTTCAACCATACTTCAAATGAAGAAACTTTCAACTACAAAGTTGTAGATCTCCATGAGTTGAATAAATTTGGTGTTGAGCTTGTCTTGAATTGAAGCCTTGGTCCACGTGTAAATCACCCCTGAAGTCAGCTGCTCATCCAATTTCCAAATCCTCAAATATTTTTCTAAGTATTTCTCCCTTCTATTTTTGGTTACTTCACCTTTCAACTAACTTCCATAAGTGGCAACTTTGATTATTTTCCTGATTTAATCGCCCTTTGACTTTTCTTTGACCGATTTTCCACCATGAGTCTATATTTGACAGTTGACTTTGACTTTGACCAAAAAGTCAACATTTCCTGATTTTTTTTGATCCCAGGTGAATTTCCCGATTAATCTGTTTCTGATCTGATTCCCAAACAATTTTCAGCCAAAGAAACTCCAGTGAATGATATTTCTTCAAGACAGCCATATTTCGCATCCACAATCATCTCCTGATTAGATCTTGACTAGAAAGTCAATAGGGTTGACTTTGGCCAAAGCCCTAATTGGAAATCCTGATGAACTTGAGAATTGTATCTTTGAATCAAAGCTTTGACTTGGAACCGATGAAGCCCTGATTTTAGGAGTATACCAATGAAAATGATCTTCTTCAATAAGACCTCAGATCTGATTCTTCTTAACCAAGAATTTCCTCAACCTCAGCCTCTTTTGTCAATTTTCTTGAGCAGTAATTGTGATATGGATGAATGTAATGGATGAATGTCCTAGATGGGGTATGTGTATGAGTGTGATGTGAAAGCCAATCAGGAATAATTAAGTGGGCAAATTTTGGGGTGCAACACATATCATATAAGCCAAACTTAATTTCTGTTATTCCCACTCATTTGCTGCTATACACCCCCAGCATTGACTCCTTCCACTTATTTTTGTGTTTCCAATATATTCCATTTGAATTATTTCTTTGACAACTAACGCAAAGAGCTGTAGTGGTAATGCATTCTTGGATGTGTGGATAATGTCCTGGGTTCGATCCCTGGACGCGTTCAATAATTTTGTCTAGTTATTCCCTACAGGATCCCACGCAGTACATCCAAGGAGGACCATGGTGCACATCAGACGAGGGCCCTCGGATATCCTTGAAGCACGATCAAACGATTCTGAAAGCGTAGCCCCATGATACACCCTCATGAGTCTACCACACCAGAATATACAGATTGTTAGCCAGATACAGCGCTCCACACATATTTGACTTACCATGCACACTCAAATCATCATCCATCAGATCTCCAGCTCCTCAGATCCAACGCACCGGAGCTTGAGGATGCACCATGAACCTCCACCAGCATGTAACACTGGATCAGAGCTAAGTCACAATTAATTCTTTTTTTTATTTTAATTCCATTTAATAATTGTTTTCTTTTCTTTATTTTCTTTCATTTCTCTTTTTTTCTAAAATTTGTTTTTTTTCCATTAATAAAATAATATTATATTGTGGTAGTTATTTAATCGATAACCCGATTTTTCTCATAATATCAAAATTTCTTTTACAATAATAATTAAATTAAGATTTTTTTAGTTAATAGTTATTATTGGGCTGATTAAATGTTTTATACCTTAAAACCCTGATCTTATCATGATCACTAGTCACTGCTATTGGTAGGTGTTATCCGTTAACGCATCTTTTAGCCTTACAAACTTTTTGGGGTCACAATAAGTTTTCTTAAATAACCCTTTAGGGTTTGTGAACTTTTCTAGGGTTTGTAATCAACTACCGTTTAAATCAGTTAATGCACTAACAACCCAACTTTCAGGGTTACTTCAAGAACCTCCGACTACGCGCCATGACAATCGAAAAGCTAAGTTCTAATCCTTTACTTATTTAAATTTTATTTTAATTTTACTTATTTAAATTTTATTTTAATTTTTGCCCTATAGGTTAGATTAAGGTTTATCTTCAAAAGTCAATGAACTCTTCCTACACTCACCCCTTTTGTTCTATTTTTCCTTTTCCAATTTTCAGGGTTAGCCAACCGTTAAAGCTCAAATTAGTCGGTAACCCTAAAACACTTAACCTCTTTTATTTTTTTCTTATTATTGTTACTTATGTCAAACCCGCTGGTTTCATCTTCCCTCTCCCCCGCTGGTTTCTTTTTCCCCTTTCCCATATTGCTTTAGTAATGTTGTTTATAATAAACTTTGTGGTTAGTAATCTTAGGGAGTGCAAGCCTTGAATTGGATTAGAATAATTAATTACAAGATAAATAACTGAATTTAATCACGTGATTGTTGCACCCACGCACGCTTTTGGGGTAATCTCTCTGTTGCCTGTTGCCTTGTTGCCTTGTGTTTTTTTGCAGAATAGCCATGTCCCTCGAATTCGAGGATACCTCAACTCTGTTGCCTCGATACAAATAAAAGTCATAAGTCCCTAAGAAATGATGCTGTTGTCGGTATACGAATATGACTTTGTCCCTCGAAAGTTGCCTACGAAAGGTTGAGGTATCCTCTAGCTGCCTACGAAAAGGCTATTCTGATCCTTCCCTTAGACTACCTGCCTCTCTATGGCATGGGTCAGTCTTATGGCGAACGATAATGCGATGACCCGTTTACATCCAAACGAAAGGCTTCCTGCCCTCTCTTGGCATGGATAGACTCTTTCATCCTGAAAGGCAAAAAGAAACCTATCATCTAAGTTTAAGGTAATTGCTCCTAATTGCCTTGCTCTGGCTAAAACTGTTTTCTCATATTCTTTCTCATAAATCTTCAAAATAGCTACGCTCATTTATGAGCTAAAGTCCATATTCTTCTTCTACCTTTCTTTTCAAAAACGAGCAAAGTAATTAAGAGCCCATGGAAAATCATGGATGCAAAGGGTGCCTTACACCTTCCCTTTGCATAAATTACCCCCCGAACTCAAAATTTCTTTCAAAGGTTTTTCCTGTTCTTTTAGCCTTTCTGATAAATTTGGACAAAATAAAAGTCGGTGGCGACTCTTGCTTACCGAGGAGTTACCTTAAAAGTATAGGAATCACTTAAATGTTTTCTATTGTTTGCTTTGTTTGCTTTATATTTGCAGGGCTGTTTTGGGTATTTTTGCTGTGTGAAAGATCCTAACCCGGATCTGAGTACCTTAGGTAAATGGCATGAGATCAAAGAGACTGCACAGCGTATACTGATGTGGTTGATCTGATGGCCATCGTTAGTGACACATTGGTTTGTCCTGGTGTTCCTTGGGATCCGACCTGAGGAAATGCTTGGCTGCCGCGTGGTGTCATTAAGCACTAATTTGCCCTTAGAACCTTAGTCGAACTTGACTTTGGCCTATTAGAAAGTAGCGAGATTGCTGGCTTTGGTTCCGACTGAAGTTGGTTGATACTCGAAGCTACACTCATATGGACTGGACTTTCAGGACCTTTTCGGTTGGCGAATCGATTGTCGAACTGAGATAAGCGCCTTCGAGAAAGGTCAATGATATGAGCTCCCTAGAACCCGATCTTTATATAGGACAGGTTTGAACCAACTAAACTTCAGGGGGAGGGTACATACCTTTGGACCACGTGCAAGCCTAACCATAAGGCAAAATTATGTGATTTGTGTGACTTGCGTGACTTGTGTGACTTGTTTGTGTTTGCCACTAACCTTCATTTTCTCGCAAGTTTTGTTGAAAGGACCTGTTTGTCCTTACTATCTCACACTAAGTCTAATAAACTGCATTCGCATAACATCATGACATCATGGCATCATAAGCATAACATAATTAACTAACCCTTTCAAGGATCTTAGGGATTTAGGACGCACAATTTCAGGTACTCTTATCAAGGACTAAATTCCTATCAAGGGGCAAGAGGATTTACTTTCCTCTGGCCACATACCTTCAAATTCAGAGACTCAGTAACTATCAAGGGGCAAGAGGATTTATTTTCCTCTAGCCATGTGCTTTCAAATTCAAAGGTATAAATGTCCCGAATCAGGGGCGATGACCCACTCAATATGGTGAGCTCGATTCTCAAAGAAAGACGTTCCAAGACAAAGTTCAGATTTCTTCAGACAAAGGCGCGACTAAATCATTTTCTAATGTTGCTAACTAAATGCCTAAAGATCCTTGAAAATATTGCATTTGCATTCATAACATCACATAACAAGTTTCTCACAACAGGTATCTCATCCTCTCTTGTTGTTTACTTCAGCATAAATGGATTTCGAGCAATCAGTCAAACACCTCCAGGCTCGGAATACCCGATCCCAGACTTTGATTCTGAACTCACCCAAGGGGCAAGAAGAATTGAAGGCACTCCTATTCTTGGGGTACAATTACAATGCGAGATGCGCTTATTATTCGAACAATCCTGGTTATAGTGTAAAGGATGGTAGACCGTTGAAGCGTGCGATTAAAGATTTAATCATGACACTCAAATCAGAAAAGACCACGACAATGAAGTCACGACAACTGAGTCACGACAACAAAGTCACGACAACTGATTCACGATAATGGAATCACGACAACTGAGTCACGATAATGGAATCACGACAACTGAGTCACGATAATGGAATCACGACAACTGAGTCACGACAACTGAATCACGATAATGGAATCACGACAACTGAGTCACGATAATGGAATCACGACAACTGAGTCACGATAATGGAATCACGACAACCAAGTCACGACAACTGAGTCACGATAATGGAATCACGACAACAAAGTCACGACCACTGAGTCACGATAATGGAATCACGACAACTGAGTCACAACAATCAATTCACTCATATGATCCAGACGCTCAGGGCAATCGAGCCAACGAATTCTAACACCTACACTCCTGACTATAAACCCAATGCGAGGTGCGCGTACCATTCTAACAGTCTTGGACATTACACAAACAATTGCTGGACATTAAAGAATAAGATTCAAGATCTGATCAATGTTGGAGAAATCAAATCCAACCCTCCTGAAACCCCTGTGGTGATCACCGCTCCTATGCCTAGTCATGACAAGATTGATTGACGTCTCGACGGACAAACTTTTGGATCATTAGATCTACTTTCATTTGCAAGTTCTTTCCTGTTTGTTTAAACATTTGACTCATGATAGACATTATCTATTTTAATAATCATCATCAGTGCATTGCATATATTTGTCTTGAATAAATTATTTCGCTATCACTCATTTTAAATTATGTCTCTACTTTGCATATGTTTTATGATACTCAACTCCTGCTAAAGATGTATACCTTTTGAGGGAGAATGACGAAAACGATATCGGAATCTCATACAGTATGCTTTTGAGCGGACTATGCTGACGATGTACATGCATTGTTTCAATTCCTA
Organism: Vicia villosa; assembly: GCF_029867415.1. NCBI lineage: Eukaryota > Viridiplantae > Streptophyta > Magnoliopsida > Fabales > Fabaceae > Vicia > Vicia villosa. The sequence goes on from NW_026705741.1 coordinate 108,716, forward strand.
AACAGTGGAGATATAAGGATGTTAATCCCTCGTCAACCCCTTTGAGCTTAAGAAGTAGAAGTTTCTTTCTTGTACTAATTAAAACCCTTGATCATAACCTGGGGCAGGGTAGTTCTCAGTTAATCTGGCTGTGCATTCTATTTTAAGAGAATCATTCAGTACACCTTTCAACAAAGGTTTCAATCACAAGCGTTCATCCGCACACATCAAAGAAGTGTTGGAGATGTCAATCAAAAGCCAATTATGGTTCATCAATCATTAAGCAAGGCAGTCAATATCTTTCAAAAAGAAAATAATGATGAAAAACATATATACAAAGAAAAGCCTGCTAAGTCAAAAACCAAAAAGATGACTTAGGAAAAAAATCAAGGCATCCCGCTGACTGTAAGCTCAAAATAGACAGTTCAGGCAAAAGTTAGGGATATCAAAAAAAAAGGATGAAAGAAGAGAAGTCAATAAATTCCTGAACAACACAATGTTGTGACTACCAAAAGGAAGAAGTGACTGCCATCTCAAAAGTCCTCTTGGCTTGTGAACCACCATCATTATCAAAGGTGCAAATCCGAAAGTCTCTTGGAACCTGAATGCATAAGTTGAATTAATTGAGTTTAGGACTCAAGATCATCATGAAGAGGGTGGGTACAATCAAATTTTGAGCCTTTATCCTTTGTTTCTTAAACCATGAACCAAGTCACGTTACAACCCTTGAAAGTCCTAATTGAAGCATGGTTAGTTCGAAAGCATATTGTCACCAAAAAGGTATCCCGACTCCTTAAGGTTTACTACCAATGCTAGGTTGATATCCTGTTTTTAACAAATATCATGTTTTTACAAATATCGCGCTTTTACATCTTCTGTTTTAATGTTTTTCAATAAAACTCAAGACAAACGTATGAATTACATCTCATGAATTCATTATTAAACATATTCTGCTACATAATTTCAAAAGTTAGCATCAGAATGAATTTGCATAGGGTATGGCTAATGACTGAAAGTTATCCCGACAGACAAGATTACTCCAAGAAGCAATGCCTCCTACGTACATAAGGGGCATGACATGCTTTGTCCAATCAATCTGGGGCAATTAAGTCAAGATTCCGAGAATCTCTCAAGGATGCCAAAACAATCAGGGGCATGCATCCAAGTAGATCTGAAGCTACTCCCCAATCAACATGGGACATTGTCTTGAGCCTATGATTACTAGGGGCATGTCGCCCATAGTGCATCTCATAAAGTCCTCGCGAGGCGAATCTTTCCAAAAGTTCCTACTAGCAGGGGCAAATCTATGCAAGTCCAGTTTGACATCTTGATCAATACTCAGTGGTGTGTCCTAATCAAATCTAGGAATAGTAGTTACTATAATGCTGGGGGCATCTTTCGAGACACCCATGTCTCCTCACAAAGCCAGGTTCACAAGATCATATCCCCACAGAGTAATCATTAAGAAGATATCTTCAAATGCTCTCGTCCCGACAAAGACATGGCTCCCCAACAGAGTTTACTCTCCAACACTTGGCTCCTCTCCAACATGGTTTACTAATATCTTTTTTTCCCAATCAAGGGTACATCGAGTTACTGATCATCCCCAAGCAGAAATCATAAATCCTCAGCTGTGTATCTTCAAGACAAGATCAAACATCAAAATTCTGACAATAGAAGGATTTATTTTCTCAATCGAGATACTCCAAATAGCATAAATCATGTCCATACATCATGTATCATAGTAAGTTCATACATAACATACATACGCCTCATTGCATAGGCATAACACTCTCATTCATTTCGAAAATTACAATGCATGCATCACGACATTGCATGAAATTAATGTTTCTCTTTCAGCCTATTTCTACAATCAAATAAACATTGTCTTCTAGGTATAGTGCAGAGATAATCAAGTCAACGATTTAATTCTGACGCTCATTCAAGACAGAGATTTAGTTCTGATACTTAGTTCCGGGTATTCTCCAGAGATAGTTCAGAGATAATCAAAACAAAGATTTAATTCTGATACTTAGTTCCGGGTATTCTCCAGAGATAGTTCAGAAATAATCAAAACAAAGATTTAATTCTGATACTTAGTTCCGGGTATTCTCCAGAGATAGTTCAGAGATAATCAAAACAGAGATTTAATTTTGACGCTTAATTTTGGATATCTTCCAAAGATAGTTCAGAGATAATCAAAACAGAGATTTAATTTTGACGCTTAATTTTGGATATCTTCCAAAGATAGCTCAGAGATAATCAAGACAGAGATTTTGACAATTATTTTGAAGATAGTTCAGAGATAATCAAGACGATGATTTAGTTCTGATACTTAGTTTCGAGTATCCTCCATGAATAGTTCAAAAGATTTAGATCTAATTCAGTTACTACGAACGATGCTGACACGATCAATCTCCAACAAACTTTCTCTCAAGGCCTGGATGGCATCTTTAAGCCCATCTCCGACAAGAGTCCCTACTTCAGCTAGGGCAAATTTCTTGGTATTCTAGTGTTCAATCATCTTCCACCTTCAGATACCAACTGGCATACAAACCACTCTACATCTTCATATTTAAGATAATTGAACAGGGGCAGCTGTCATACCCCAAAATTTGCCCACCATAATCTCAAGATATTTTGGCTCAAGAAGTCTCAGCTCCAACTGCTCGAGAAGCAAGCATGCATACCTTCTCCCAAATAAAGACCCGTAATGTCATTCATTTATTTTTTATAACATTTATTTATTTTATTTGGATTTTATTCACTTAAAGTCTAAATAAACCAAATAAATATAAAAAATATTTGAATTAATCTATGGGAATCTATTTTAATCATTCAAGGGAACCGTGGACAAAGTATTGTCTATTCTCATGTTTTATTTGATTTATTTAAAGCAAAATTAAAATCAAATAAAATTATAGTTTAGGAATAAGAGATAAGCCAGGGTCCAAGCCCATTCTTTGACCTAATTTCATCTATTATATATAGACAACAATACAACTCATGATAAGGGATTTTTGGACACTCTCCTTCACTTTCACTTATAACCTCTCTCCACAAACAGATTTTTTTTTAACCCTAAGGGTAAACCCTTTCTAACCTTCTCTCACGCTGCAGTCTTGAATAAAAATTCTTAAACCCTTATTTTATTTTCTTGAGCCTTTCACACTTACAGACAACCTATTCTACACACAAATCTCTAAGTACTTAAGTCAGTCAACACAAAATTCCCAAGTCAAAAGTTTGTTTCAATTGAATCAATACCGCTGAACCGTCCTAAACGGTGGTGCTTCATCGTATGTCAGCTGGGCTTCCAAGAATTCCTTCACAGTAAGCGACACTCTCGTGTTTTATTTCCAACCGAAGCACATGATGTTGCTAAGGTAACAAATCAACATCTGATGGCTGCAATGGGACAACGCACACAAATCGTTGCACCTGCATATCCAGCGATAATAAATTCAACGCTCAGCCATCGGCTTCTTTGCGATTCAACAGGAACGTTCAACAAGCCAGCAACGATGACTACAATTATTTTCAGCTCGTGGCTCAAGATCATAAACAAGAGCACCTTCGCCGAGCTTCAATATCGATTCAAATTGAAAACCACTTCATTGTTGATTTCATATAGTTCACATTAACAATAAGGTTGAATTGTAAAGAATTTGCAGATTTATAACTGTATCTATAGCCGAAGAAAGGAAAGTGATTCACCAGCTCCAATTCACCACACATCCGCTATGACTATGCTCTACAACAACGGTCAACTATGCTCTACTCAGCATCATCATCGTTACAGACCAACAAATCGTCTGTGATATGACTATGCTCTACAACAACGGTCAACCTGCAATTTGAAGCACATAGTAGCATAAATCGAACCATCATCGACACAAACTCCAGCGTGACATCCGCAGCTTCAATTCATCAATTCTTCGATTCACCTGCAAACAACAGTGACTCAACAGAGCTCCATGAAAAAGAAGTGAAACGCAACACCGATGAATTCAAATGCTTAACCTTACGACGCCCGTCGCACAACACAGCTCCGCTGCAAAGCTCTCACTGCCGATCCGAAGCAACCAACATCAGCAACACCGACACCGTTCAGAAGTACACCGCGACCAACACTCCGCGACCGCATCATCTCGAATCCGAGTCCACACGCGAAAGATCCAACACTTTCGTTCATACAACCGTCGGCAACCCCCGTTTGCCACCACCGACCGCCGACGAAGGATGCCATCTGTTAGAATCTGAAAATTGAAAGATGTTTTGTGTCTATCTATGGAGAAGAAGTGGAATCTTGAAAGGAGATGGAGAATGTTGAGGCACCAATTTACAGGGACACGATTTGAGAGTAGAAGATGAATAAAAGCGTTGAAAGTTGCCAAGCAGAGTTTCACGTGGGAGATTAAACAGAGAGGGGGCGGACCACTTGCTCTAGGGCTAACAGGTTTGTTCGTTTATGGGCCATATCATATAAGCCTAACTTAATTTCTGTTATTCCCACTCATTTGCTGCTATACACCCCCAGCATTGACTCCTTCCACTTATTTTTGTGTTTCCAATATATTCCATTTGAATTATTTCTTTGACAACTAACGCAAAGAGCTGTAGTGGTAATGCATTCTTGGATGTGTGGATAATGTCCTGGGTTCGATCCCTGGACGCGTTCAATATTTTTGTCTAGTTATTCCCTACAGGATCCCACGCAGTACATCCAAGGAGGACCATGGTGCACATCACACGAGGGCCCTCGGATATCCTTGAAGAACGATCAAACGATTTTGAAAGCGTAGCCCCATGATACACCCTCATGAGTCTACCACACCAGAATATACAGATTGTTAGCCAGATACAGCGCTCCACACATATTTGACTTACCATGCACACTCAAATCATCATCCATCAGATCTCCAGCTCCTCAGATCCAACGCACCGGAGCTTGAGGATGCACCATGAACCTCCACCAGCATGTAACACTGGATCAGAGCTAAGTCACAATTAATTCTTTTTTTTATTTTAATTCCATTTAATAATTATTTTCTTTTCTTTATTTTCTTTCATTTCTTTTTTTTCTTCTAAAATTTGTTTTTTTTCCATTAATAAAATAATATTATATTGTGGTAGTTATTTAATCGATAACCCGATTTTTCTCATAATATCAAAATTTCTTTTACAATAATAATTAAATTAAGATTTTTTTAGTTAATAGTTATTTTTGGGCTGATTAAATGTTTTATACCTTAAAACCCTGATCTTATCATGATCACTAGTCACTGCTATTGGTAGGTGTTATCCATTAACGCATCTTTTAGCCTTACAAACTTTTTGGGGTCACAATAAGTTTTCTTAAATAACCCTTTAGGGTTTGTGAACTTTTCTAGGGTTTGTAATCAACTACTGTTTAAATCAGTTAATGCACTAACAACCCAACTTTCAGGGTTACTTCAAGAACCTCCGACTACGCGCCATGACAATCGAAAAGCTAAGTTCTAATCCTTTACTTATTTAAATTTTATTTTAATTTTACTTATTTAAATTTTATTTTAATTTTTTCCTTATAGGTTAGATTAAGGTTTATCTTCAAAAGTCAATGAACTCTTCCTACACTCACCCCTTTTGTTCTATTTTTCCTTTTCCAATTTTTAGGGTTAGCCAACCGTTAAAGCTCAAATTAGTCGGTAACCCTAAAACACTTAACCTCTTTTATTTTTTTCTTATTATTGTTACTTATGTCAAACCCGCTGGTTTCATCTTCCCTCTCCCCCGCTGGTTTTTTTTCCCCTTTCCCATATTGCTTTAGTAATGTTGTTTATAATAAACTGTGTGGTTAGTAATCTTAGGGAGTGCAAGCCTTGAATTGCATTAGAATAATTAATTACAAGATAAATAACTGAATTTAATCACGTGATTGTTGCACCCACGCACACTTTTGGGGTAATCTCTCTGTTGCCTGTTGCCTGTTGCCTGTTGCCTGTTGCCTTGTTGCCTTGTGTTTTTTTGCAGAATAGTCATGTCCCTCGAATTCGAGGATACCTCAACTCTGTTGCCTCGATACAAATAAAAGTCATAAGTCCCTAAGAAATGATGCTGTTGTCGGTATACGAATATGACTTTGACCCTCGAAAGTTGCCTACGAAAGGTTGAGGTATCCTCTGGCTGCCTACGAAAAGGCTATTCTGATCCTTCCCTTAGACTACCTGCCTCTCTATGGCATGGGTCAGTCTTATGGCGAACGATAATGCGATGACCCGTTTACATCCAAACGAAAGGCTTCCTGCCCTCTCATGGCATGGATAGACCCTTTCATCCTGAAAGGCTAAAAGAAACCTATCATCTAAGTTTAAGGTAATTGCTCCTAATTGCCTTGCTCTGGCTAAAACTGTTTTCTCATATTCTTTCTCATAAATCTTCAAAATGGCTACGCTCATTTACGAGCTAAAGTCCATATTCTTCTTCTACCTTTCTTTTCAAAAACGAGCAAAGTAATTAAGAGCCCATGGAAAACCATGGATGCAAAGGGTGCCTTACACCTTCCCTTTGCATAAATTACCCCCCGAACTCAAAATTTCTTTTAAAGGTTTTTCCTGTTCTTTTAGCCTTTCTGATAAATTTGGACAAAATAAAAGTCGGTGGCTGTCGCACGGTCGTGAAAGATGAACAGAGTCGCCACCAATATATTTGTCCCATAAGGGAAAGGAATATCAGAAAACCTAGCAAAGGAAGGAACAGGGTCTTGCGACCAGAGAATCAAGGTACGGGAGTCGGTTACGCAAGGGGAAGGTGCTAGCACCCCTCACGCCCATCGTACTCGATGGTATCCACCTATGTTTGTTTCTATCTAAAGGGTGTGTATCTATGTCTACCTATATGTGAATGAATGCAAAAGAAATACGGGGAAAAGAAGGAATATTTACAAATGTGCTCGTTCAAGCCCCGCGACTTGATGCCTACGTATCCTTTTCAGGAATCAGAGCGCCGTAGTTCGGCTCAATATTTTCTGTTTGTTTTTGTGTTTTTTAGTTGGGCGGAGTTAACGCTCGCGCTCTTGCATAAGGGATCGACCTAGGATGCAATAGAGCGGAGATAACGATGCCCTTAAGAGAAAGAGGTGAGAGAGAGAGAGACTTTGAGCGTTTCGAGGAAATCCCTTAAGCAAGGGAAACTCGGGTTACTCTCTGGTTTGTGTTTTTTAGAAATTGGGAACTTACGCCTGAATTGAACCCTTAAGCAAGGGAGATCCAAGAACTCGAACATTCCCTTAAGCAAGGGATGTTTCAAGGTTCCATTCCTTTTTTAAGAATTTTCACTTTGATTATTAATGTTTTAAGTATTTTCTTGGTGTTTTTTATGGGGATTTTATTCAAGTATTTTTAGATGTTTTATGTTGAAAAAGAAAAGAAACTAACCTAAGTATGAAGGGAATTTTTACCTAATGTTATCATGGCCTCTACCTAAGATTAGGAATAAAAGACACATGGAAAATAAAGTCACAAATGAAGCGAAATTGAGTAAGGATACAACGGTACAAAATTGGCATACAAGTATATAGTAACAAGTCAAAAATATAGTATAAAACGAACCGAAAATACTACTATTCTTTATATTGATTTTTATGAAAGAAAAATTGGATTACAAATCAAGTAGAAAGACTAAAAACAAATAGCCTAAAAACTACTATTTTTATGAGTTTTTATTGAAAGCCAAAACTACCAAAGTAAAATCTATAATTTTTATGAATTTTTAGTATCAACAATCACCTAAGAATCTAACAAAATTTCAATGGTTTTTACATGTCAATTTTATTATCTAAAAAGAAAAGAACAAGACTATGTCAAGAAACCTAAATCTAACATGAAAGGATGGGCTCAGGGGGTGTATGTTGAATCAATTGTGCCATAAGCAAGGGCACAGGGCCCAACAGCAATTGGCCCAAACAGAGGTCGTTTTTCTTTGTTATTATTCTTCTTAAAAGAGAACACGGGCCAGGGGTGTGGCATAGCAAAAAGGCCCAAGCTGATTGTATGTACATGATCCAGTAGATTTTCAGAATTAATCAAAAAGGAAACGAATAAAAATTAAAAAAATAAAACGAAAAAGGATTTAGGGTAAAATTACTTGTGGTCGTTCACGTTCTCTCCGAAGAAACTCGTTCCTTTCTCGCGGCGGCGATCTTCCGTTTCCGGCGAAATCTCCATGATTCGCTCCGTCGCGGACATTGTTACCACCACTCAATCTCTGTCTCTTCATCGTTCATCTCGCGCCTCTCTTATTCTTCGTCTTCTGCACGTTTGCGATGTTGTGAGATGATGATGTTGGTTGTTGTCGTCGTTTTTGCAGGTCGACGATGACGATGAGACGACGATAATAGTTGAAATTGAGGCGTGATGAGGACTGAATGTGCGAAGGTGAAGATTGATTGCTTAGAGATGATGAAGAACGATGGATGCTGGTGATTGATGAATATGTGATGGAATGTTGTTGGTCACGTCACGGATAGAAGCTGATGATGAACATGATGGATGAAGTTGTGAAGATTCAGTTACAAGTTTGTTGTGATTTTGTCAGAGGTGAAGAACGTGGACGATTGAACAACGGCGATGATGATGATGGAGGTGTTGAAGATGAAGCAGTTATGGTGAAGATGATGAATCGAGAGAAATCGAGGAGCTCAAGAATTATATCACGGTGAGTTTCTTTATCGCTTTTTCTGTTATACGATTCTTCTTCTTCTCTTTTTTCTGTTTCTTTTCATGGAGATAATGATGAAATTGAGGTGCGAAAGAGTGAAGGTTGCTGGTGATGGTGAAGTGTGAAGAATGAGGCGTGCTAATTTGCAGAGAGGTGGAGTGATTGAGAGGTGTGAAGGAATGGTGGAAGGTGAATGATGGTGATGAAGGTGTTGAAGATGAAGAGAGTGGAGGGTATGAAAATGGTGAATGAAGTGGTGGCCTTCGAATTATGGAGGGAATGGGTGATTACATAGAGTGTAGGCTCGGGTGAGTTAGGTTTGGAGTGAGGTTCGGTTAGTTGAAGAGGTTTGGATTCAGTTGGAGATTGAGAGCTGAGAGCCCTTGGATTTTCAGGATCGGTTATGGGATTAAGGGCTGAGATTGAACTGGTTTCAGTTGGTTTTGATTCAGTTATTCTGTTATAACTGATTTTGTTTGCAGCTTTTATGTTAGTTATGGTTAGTTAGTGATTCTGTTAGGGAAATTGCTGAGCTGGAGAGTGTTGTTAGGGATTAGGGAATTAGTTGAGGTGAAGGGAGTTAGTTATGTGGGTTGGAGTTCTGTTTGTGACAGTTAGGAAAGTTGAGAATTAGTATGTATGGGATTTTGAATATAAATCCAGGCTGACTGTGTACGGGCGTTAATTGTTGAATGTGGTTTTGAATTTGTGTTGAATTTTTGTTTGGTTCTTGACTGTTAGTGTTAGTTAGGAGATTGTTTGATTGGCTGCTGTTTTTGAGTGTATGCTGAATTTTGTTAGCTGCATATTTGCTTGGGTCTGACTTGGTATATATGCAATGTATGCAGGTGGTTATTTTTGTACGATGCAGGGATCAATTTCGGTAATGTGCTGCTGCAAGTAGTTTTATTATGGTATTGACGCAAACTCGAAACTGGATGTATGAAGTGTGCTGAATGTATCTTGCAGGAATTGAAGTGGTATTAACATAGAATTTCAAGTGTTTGGATGCTGCAAGTCTCTGAACTTTGATTTTTTTTTTTGTATGAACTTTGGTTAGGAGATAACACATGTTTTTATTTTTCCATTTGAACCGTGAAATCAGTTTGGTCCTGTTGGTTTCATGTGTTTCGATGTGCATTAGTGTGCTTGCAGGCAACAGTGGATCAAGACTTCAAATTGAATCATGGTTGGCATATTGCATGGGTATAGCATGGGTGAATATCAAGAAGTTACACAGGGTTTGAAGTGGTTCTGTATTAAGGTTCATGCAGAAGGGAGCTTTGATGAAGGCTAAAGGCATACGGAGAGCATTTGAAACAAGGACAATGGGGATGGGGTTCGGGATTAGAATAATAGGCTTGTCACATATTTTTTCTTTTGTAATGTCTTGTGGCTTAGTATGATGTGATAATTGTGAATTTGTGATGACAGTGCAACAAACCTTTTGTAATCCTTTCAAATTCAATATCAAAATTCCACGTATTCAAAACCTTTTTCTCAACTTTCCCATTCTTTCTTTGAATGTTACTTTTCATGTTTCTTTGACTTTTGTAACAACACCAACCTTGTATGAGAACCGAAGAGATAGCGTCTTGCTCCTTAAGCAACCCAGTTACTTAGAGTCAATAATGAACAAAGCCTTAATTTATGGAACGAACTCAGGTGAATCCACACCCTTTGCTTGTGCAAGAACCATAATCAATGACTTGAGACCAAAGGAACTAACAAGGCTTTCTTGATAAATGATGACAACTGATGAAATATGTTCTCAGTGAAGTCCCAGTGAAGCTAACTCACACCTTTTATCATTTCCAGAATTAGGGAAATAAACCCTAGTTGCCCAGATCCTCGATCCCATGTCAGATTTATTGATTAATGATGCATGAGTTGTGTTGATGCCCTAGTGGAAATATGCAGATGAAATGGAAAGTATAAGCCAGATAAAAGTATAGGAGTAGGACAAATTTGGGGTATGACAGCTGCCCCTATTTAATCGTCTTAAACCTGAAGGTGAGATTGGCGCTAGCCTTTCGAACATTCGAGGTAGAAGAAGATTAAATATCAAAGTACCAGAAATTTGTCCTAAAGAGAAGGTGGTGTAAATGTTATCCTTATTTTTTGTTTTTGTTTTGATATCTGCTGGGGAAAGGAAAATTTTTGTTTTTCTGGTGGAAGAATTTACAGTGAGTAACTGGATTTGAATGGTGATAGCTTGTAACGTAGCCAAGGTGCCAATACAAGGTTCTCAATGGAAATGATTATTGTATGAAACTATGATTGGAAAGTATGGGTTTGATGGAAAGGTAGGACCTACGATCCGTGACTCGAAACTAGGGTAAGGTCAACGGACCTACGACCCACAAGAAATGAAAAAGATGAGGATAAGGTCAACGGACCTACGATCCACAAGAAATGGAAAAGATGAGGATAAGGTCAACGGACCTACGATCCACAAGAAATGAAAAAGATGAGGATAAGGTCAACGGACCTACGATCCACAAGAAATGAAAAAGATGAGGATAAGGTCAACGGACCTACGATCCACAAGAAATGAAAAAGATGAGGATAAGGTCAACGGACCTACGATCCACAAGAAATGAAAAAGATGAGGATAAGGTCAACGGACCTACGATCCATAAGAATTGAAAGAAAGGATAAACATCAACACTGGGGTTGGAGGACGTCAACGCTGAGGTTGGAGCATATCAACACTGAGGTTGGGGGACATCAACACTGAGGTTGTGAAAGGAAAGGCGTCGACACTGAGGTCGAGGACATCAACACCGAGGTTGGGACGAGGAAAGATAAACATCGACACTGAGGTTGTGAATAACAATTGGCATCGACACAGAGGTCGGTGAAGGAGTGATAGGCATCAACACAGAGGTTGGACAAGGAAAGGATAAGCGTCAACACTGAGGTTGAAAAAGGAAAGGTATCGACACTGAGGTCGAAGGAAGAAAGAATTAATATCAACACTGAGGTTGGAAATTGGGGATTAGTTTTGAAATGGTTTGCCAGGACGGAAGGCAAAGGATACACAACACGGGGGTTGGATCTAAAAGTTTTCCCGCACGAGGGATGGGATCACGAAGACTAGTGACGACTAGACTTGATCGGTAAACATTGGCAATTCACGGAGATGTTGATGCTGGTGAAGCATAAGAATTACATTAATCCCTCAGGCCAAAGGCGGGGTGTAACTCTTCAAGAGCGGCAATCGTTCGAATTGCCACACACCAAGTATGGTTATTCAAATGATTGAAAAATGAGGTGGGTTGAATGCCCACCCTCACTCACACTCTAATCTTCACGCAGCACACGGGAAATAACCTCGGAGACAACGATTCTGACGAAGAAAGACAGGAGAGAGAAGATAAGATTTCTTTTTGGGATTGAGAATACCAGGTATTGGCACCATGGTTTGAGGAGATTTGTGATGTAGTAGCAGATATCAATCAGAGTTTGTAAGGACAGCTTTTTATGTGGGGAAGTGTCATTGTCTCGATTGGGTGCTGATTTATATTATATGGCTTATGCTTTGTATGCATGTTTGAATTTTTCCATGGCGTAATGATCCGCTTTGACGGATATGCTACGCTTTTGAGGATGCAATGTTATATGCAGTGAACACTATATGCAGGATGCCAAATAAAGGCATTTGTGAGGTAAACTCCAAGGAGAATACCCTTGGCGTTAAGGACCATGTAGAGGTGCCAAAAGATATTGGACTTTGATTTGTAAGATGCACTTTTCTTTGACTTGTGGAGTGTAGAATAACTTCAGACTTCTCACCATGTGCCACTGCTTGGAGGATTTTCAGCTTGAGGAGATTCCCTCGATTCACCATGTTGGGGACGAGAACTCCAGGTAATGAGCCTTGGTTAGGGAAGTAGGACAACTCCTAGGAGAAATAAACTCCTATGCTTGAGTAATGGAATAAACTCTCAGAAGAAATAAACTCCTATGCTTGGGGGGAGACAAAATTTCTAGGAGAAATAAAACTCCTATGGTCATGGAGCGACAAAAAAACTCAGAATTGTGCCCCAAGCTTCGTGACTTATGGAGGAATTTGCCCCAAAGGATCCTTGGAGAGATTTGTCGAATCTCGACGTAACTGCCCCAGATTGGTTGAACTCAAGAGATTCCTCGACATGATTGCCCCAGATTGATCAACGCTTGAAGAGCTTTATCGGCGTGATTGCCCCAGATATGCTGAATTTGAGAGGTCAAACCTCGATTCAATTGCCCCTGATTAGGTACATCTTACTAGAATCCTCAAGCTTTCTTTGTTTTGAAGTCAGATGAACATGGAGACAACTTTACCACGCTCAACGGAGTCTTCAAACTCTTCCTCTCAGGGTAATCAAAGGAAGCATTAACTGTTCATGCCCAACGGATTTTTCAGAGAACCTTCCCCTTGATGGTCAATATTTGAGATGATTAGCTTTTACTCCTTGGAGTTCTCAAGTCTTTTATACTTTGACATGATCAAGTCATTCACTAATTCTCATCATTGAAAATTTCCTTGATGTTAAGCACATATTTTTGCATGCAAAAGAATGTTAATTCTAAGAATGATAATTCTAATGCAAAGCCTATGTTAGTCTTGAAGTTTTAAAACTTTTTATGAAATGAGGTTGCGACACAACCTCGATTTTTGCATATGGAAGATAAAGCGAGCATACGATACCAACATGGATATGTGTCTCGCTTCATTGGGAGTCAGTTAAACGCTATCTCATCGGAGTGCGCTTTCAAAATAAACCCTACTTCAATTAGGACTTTTAAGGGTTGTAACTTGGCCAGGTTCACGGTTTTGGAACAAAGGATTTTTTAGGCTCAAAATTATTTGGTGCCCACCCCCTTCGTGATGTTCTCCACTCCTAGGTTCAACTAACTCGACACGAGTGTTCATCCCTCACAAGGAATTTGAAATGGTTGAGGAATCAATGAGGTTCTTTGGACATGGCGGTCGCTCACCTTTTATTCTTCTGATTCATTGTCACACGACTTTGTTCTTGCTCGGCAATTTCATCATCTTTTTTCTTTTGCCATTTTCTTTTCATCCTTTTTATTTTCATTATTTTTTCGCCATTTTTTTTTGAACAAGTCGTGTGACCTCGCATAGTCTTGGATTTGTTGGAGGTGATTGCGACTGCCTCACTCCTTTGATTTGATGAAGGATTACCATTGTGGTATCGTCATCTCTCGATCTCTTGATGGAATAAGGATAATCGTTGCGGTTTTGACATTCCTCAACCTTTTGAAGGATAACCATTGTTGTATCCTTAGATGCATATCCTTTTGGAGAGTTTTGAACACTTGATCAAGCTAAATGAACACTACCCTGCCCCAAGGTTAAAATAAGGGTTTTTATGATTAGAAAAGAAACTCCTACTTCAAGGCCCAAAGGGGTTAACGAGGGTCTATCTCCCTTATATCTCCGGTGTTTGGGGATTTGAAATAATGCCTGTACATCCTCAGTAGGGTTTTATTCAAAAACACACGATTAGAGATTTTGCATTTTTATTTTTCATCATTCTCCCTCGGCTTTTTGCCTAAGCAAGCAATTAGTAAAGTTGGCTTCGTAATGCCACAAACATTTTATGAGTGAAAACGAATGGGTTTCTTCAAGACAAACATAAACAATGTATTATGATTTTTCATTCAGAAATTAACAAGTTTTACATGCTAGCAATGCTTAAACAAACAATGAAATGTTACAAATGAAAATGCAATAAAGAAACTAGGTGAATGCCATTGTTGAGGAGACTTGACTCCGTCTGGACTTGTTGCTCTTGAATACTTTCTGCAGTTCCTTCCAAACACTTCAAATTACTCCAAAAGAGAACTCAAACGAAGTCACCCATGAGTTGTAAACTTTTGCCTTGCTTTAGGGATTCGAGCAATGCGAGTGATGCAATGCTCAAGATAAGAGTACGTCTTGCTTATCCCTCGTGCGGGAGCCCCAAGCCTTGTATGGTCATCAAATTGAAGAGATCTATTTGTGGTGAAGAGGACCCAATACTCGAATCTTAACCAATTGAAGTTCCAACAAACAGGGAGGCGAATGGGAACGAGGCAATAGAATCACGTCAATTTGTTTCTCATATTCTTCTCGTCTCTGTTAACATGCGAAGGCCATTAAGAAGGAAATCTTGAGAAGAGGCAACTGAGATATGAAGTAGAACCTTGAGAATGAGAAGCGTTGTGTAGAACATTCTTGATTACCATACGGAGAAAGATTCTGACAAAGTCATCCAGGAATTTGTAATGCCTTAAGGGATTCGAGCAATGCAAATGGCACAATGCTCAAGATAGACCAGGTCTTGCTTATCCCTCGATCGGGAGCCCCAAGCAACTTCCACATATGCACAGGAGATGATTACCAATTTAGCTTCAATATCCATCATTAGGAGTGAGAATGGATGACCATTACATTTCTTGATATCAGGCATTAGGCACAAACCAACAACATATGAATCAGTAGAGTCATGACTTTTATGGCTTCCCAACTTTCCTCCAAGAGGTGGAACCTTTTGTCAATTTCAATACTCAGAAACTTGAATACTTCAATGATGTAAATTCTCCTTACCAAGAATAGGAATCTTAACAATACTTCAAACATTCTGATTCATAAGACCTTCTCATGGATGAGATTAACATTGACATTCGGCCTCTGAGGAACTTGTCTCAATTCTTCTTGTCAAAGAGAAAAGGCTTGAATAACCTCCGTACACTGATTCATACCAGACCCTATTTCCGTTCTTATCTCAGTCAAAACCCCACGAAGTTGTTCCATTGTTAACTTTCAAGCACATAGCGGTGAGAAGTCAATTTGTTGTTGATCTTGAAATCTGGATAGAAAGGGTCCCATAAGTCTTTGAAAGAACCATGAAATGCATGATAGTATGAATGCATGTTTCATTTATGAGAGATCCTAAAGTCTTTCCGCACACTTTTTTTTTTCTTTTTTCTTTTGGAATCCAAGCTTTGTTTTATATGGAGTATATTTTCTTTTCTTTTTTCTGCTTTTCTATTTCCTTTTTTCTTTTTGTTTTTTTTTCTTGGAAATAGGCTTTAGGATCCCCCACAAATGAAGTGGATAAAGCAATGATGTTATGCGATGCAAAAGCATGGGATCAAGGTCCATATGATCTGTGCAATCTCTGGATAACTGATGTGAAGCCTCTATATAAGTCAAATGTCACAGGATCAAGGGTTCGACGCCTTTTTTGAATACCAGAATATCAAGCACCATGAGAACAGACCAAATAAAGGTCCGACCTCAAATATGAAGAAGCAATGGTATGTAGGAGTCAAGGTTTCCTGTCCCACCCCAATCTCACGGGTATAAAGTCTAGACACGGACAAGTGGTCCCTAATGGTCACCAGGGTCTACAGTTCCCACGGGGTACAAAGTGTTTGAGGCAACAAGCGTGCCAGACACAGTGTTCCATGAAAGAACCTCGCCTAGTTGTGGTACCCCATGTCAAGCTCGATCTTAGCAAGGGCTACGGGAGTCGACATGAGCATCCACGCTAATCCTATGTGTCACTGGCCTGGGTAGTGGGCCTTTTACCTCATACAAACCCCCCACCTGCAAAACAGAACAGAAGACCCCAGGGAACACAAAATATAATCCATATGCATGATGTGCAAACAGAAATAAACATGATATGCAGGCAAAGAATAAGCATGCAAACATATATACAAGGTATAAACATAAAACAAGTAAACACCCAGTAAATAAACAAACAAACACAGGCTAGGATCGACTCGCTAAGAATGGACCCGCAATAGGTCTAGCAACATCCCCAGCAGAGTCGCCAGCTGTCGCACGCTCGCGAAAAATGAACAGAGTCGCCACCAATATATTTGTCCCATAAGGGAAAGGAATATCAGAAAACCTAGCAAAGGAAGGAACAGGGTCTTGCGACCAGAGAATCAAGGTACGGGAGTCGGTTACGCAAGGGGAAGGTGCTAGCACCCCTCACGCCCATCGTACTCGATGGTATCCACCTATGTTTGTTTCTATCTAAAGGGTGTGTATCTATGTCTACCTATATGTGAATGAATGCAAAAGAAATACGGGGAAAAGAAGGAATATTTACAAATGTGCTCGTTCAAGCCCCGCGACTTGATGCCTACGTATCCTTTTCAGGAATCAGAGTGCCGTAGTTCGGCTCAATATTTTCTGTTTGTTTTTGTGTTTTTTAGTTGGGCGGAGTTAACGCTCGCGCTCTTGCATAAGGGATCGACCTAGGATGCAATAGAGCGGAGATAACGATGCCCTTAAGAGAAAGAGGTGAGAGAGAGAGACTTTGAGCGTTTCGAGGAAATCCCTTAAGCAAGGGAAACTCGGGTTACTCTCTGGTTTGTGTTTTTTAGAAATTGGGAACTTACGCCTGAATTGAACCCTTAAGCAAGGGAGATCCAAGCACTCGAACATTCCCTTAAGCAAGGGATGTTTCAAGGTTCCATTCCCTTTTTAAGAATTTTCACTTTGATTATTAATGTTTTAAGTATTTTCTTGGTGTTTTTTATGGGGATTTTATTCAAGTATTTTTAGATGTTTTATGTTGAAAAAGAAAAGAAACTAACCTAAGTATGAAGGGAATTTTTACCTAATGTTATCATGGCTTCTACCTAAGATTAGGAATAAAAGACACATGGAAAATAAAGTCACAAATGAAGAGAAATTGAGTAAGGATACAACGGTACAAAATTGGCATACAAGTATATAGTAACAAGTCAAAAATATAGTATAAAACGAACCGAAAATACTACTATTCTTTATATTGATTTTTATGAAAGAAAAATTGGATTACAAATCAAGTAGAAAGACTAAAAACAAATAGCCTAAAAACTACTATTTTTATGAGTTTTTATTGAAAGCCAAAACTACCAAAGTAAAATCTATAATTTTTATGAATTTTTAGTATCAACAATCACCTAAGAATCTAACAAAATTTCAATGGTTTTTACATGTCAATTTTATTATCTAAAAAGAAAAGAACAAGACTATGTCAAGAAACCTAAATCTAACATGAAAGGATGGGCTCAGGGGGTGTATGTTGAATCAATTGTGCCATAAGCAAGGGCGCAGGGCCCAACAGCAATTGGCCCAAACAGAGGTCGTTTTTCTTTGTTATTATTCTTCTTAAAAGAGAACACGGGCCAGGGGTGTGGCATAGCAAAAAGGCCCAAGCTGATTGTATGTACATGATCCAGTAGATTTTCAGAATTAATCAAAAAGGAAACGAATAAAAATTAAAAAAATAAAACGAAAAAGGATTTAGGGTAAAATTACTTGTGGTCGTTCACGTTCTCTCCGAAGAAACTCGTTCCTCTCTCGCGGCGGCGATCTTCCGTTTCCGGCGAAATCTCCATGATTCGCTCCGTCGCGGACATTGTTACCACCACTCAATCTCTTCGTCGTTCATCTCGCGCCTCTCTTCTTCTTCGTCTTCTGCACGTTTGCGATGTTGTGAGATGATGATGTTGGTTGTTGTCGTCGTTTTTGCAGGTCGACGATGACGATGAGACGACGATAATAGTTGAAATTGAGGCGTGATGAGGACTGAATGTGCGAAGGTGAAGATTGATTGCTTAGAGATGATGAAGAACGATGGATGCTGGTGATTGATGAATATGTGATGGAATGTTGTTGGTCACGTCACGCATAGAAGCTGATGATGAACATGATGGATGAAGTTGTGAAGATTCAGTTACAAGTTTGTTGTGATTTTGTCAGAGGTGAAGAACGTGGACGATTGAACAACGGCGATGATGATGATGGAGGTGTTGAAGATGAAGCAGTTATGGTGAAGATGATGAATCGAGAGAAATCGAGGAGCTCAAGAATTATATCACGGTGAGTTTCTTTATCGCTTTTTCTGTTATACGATTCTTCTTCTTCTTCTCTTTTTTCTGTTTCTTTTCATGGAGATAATGATGAAATTGAGGTGCGAAAGAGTGAAGGTTGCTGGTGATGGTGAAGTGTGAAGAATGAGGCGTGCTAATTTGCAGAGAGGTGGAGTGATTGAGAGGTGTGAAGGAATGGTGGAAGGTGAATGATGGTGATGAAGGTGTTGAAGATGAAGAGAGTGGAGGGTATGAAAATGGTGAATGAAGTGGTGGCCTTCGAATTATGGAGGGAATGGGTGATTACATAGAGTGTAGGCTCGGGTGAGTTAGGTTTGGAGTGAGGTTCGGTTAGTTGAAGAGGTTTGGATTCAGTTGGAGATTGAGAGCTGAGAGCCCTTGGATTTTCAGGATCGGTTATGGGATTAAGGGCTGAGATTGAACTGGTTTCAGTTGGTTTTGATTCAGTTATTCTGTTATAACTGATTTTGTTTTCAGCTTTTATGTTAGTTATGGTTAGTTAGTGATTCTGTTAGGGAAATTGCTGAGCTGGAGAGTGTTGTTAGGGATTAGGGAATTAGTTGAGGTGAAGGGAGTTAGTTATGTGGGTTGGGATTCTGTTTGTGACAGTTAGGAAAGTTGAGAATTAGTATGTATGGGATTTTGAATATAAATCCAGGCTGACTGTGTACGGGCGTTAATTGTTGAATGTGGTTTTGAATTTGTGTTGAATTTTTGTTTGGTTCTTGACTGTTAGTGTTAGTTAGGAGATTGTTTGATTGGCTGCTGTTTTTGAGTGTATGCTGAATTCTGTTAGCTGCATATTTGCTTGGGTCTGACTTGGTATATATGCAATGTATGCAGGTGGTTATTTTTGTACGATGCAGGGATCAATTTCGGTAATGTGCTGCTGCAAGTAGTTTTATTATGGTATTGACGCAAACTCGAAACTGGATGTATGAAGTGTGCTGAATGTATCTTGCAGGAATTGAAGTGGTATTAACATAGGATTTCAAGTGTTTGGATGCTGCAAGTCTCTGAACTTTGATTTTTTTTTTTGTATGAACTTTGGTTAGGAGATAACACATGTTTTTATTTTTCCATTTGAACCGTGAAATCAGTTTGGTCCTGTTGGTTTCATGTGTTTCGATGTGCTTTAGTGTGCTTGCAGGCAACAGTGGATCAAGACTTCAAATTGAATCATGGTTGGCATATTGCATGGGTATAGCATGGGTGAATATCAAGAAGTTACACAGGGTTTGAAGTGGTTCTGTATTAAGGTTCATGCAGAAGGGAGCTTTGATGAAGGCTAAAGGCATACAGAGAGCATTTGAAACAAGGACAATGGGGATGGGGTTCGGGATTAGAATAATAGGCTTGTCACATATTTTTTCTTTTGTAATGTCTTGTGGCTTAGTATGATGTGATAATTGTGAATTTGTGATGACAGTGCAACAAACCTTTTGTAATCCTTTCAAATTCAATATCAAAATTCCACGTATTCAAAACCTTTTTCTCAACTTTCCCATTCTTTCTTTGAATGTTACTTTTCATGTTTCTTTGACTTTTGTAACAACACCAACCTTGTATGAGAACCGAAGAGATAGCGTCTTGCTCCTTAAGCAACCCAGTTACTTAGAGTCAATAATGAACAAAGCCTTAATTTATGGAACAAACTCAGGTGAATCCACACCCTTTGCTTGTGCAAGAACCATAATCAATGACTTGAGACCAAAGGAACTAACAAGGCTTTCTTGATAAATGATGACAACTGATGAAATATGTTCTCAGTGAAGTCCCAGTGAAGCTAACTCACACCTTTTATCATTTCCAGAATTAGGGAAATAAACCCTAGTTGCCCAGATCCTCGATCCCATGTCAGATTTATTGATTAATGATGCATGAGTTGTGTTGATGCCCTAGTGGAAATATGCAGATGAAATGGAAAGTATAAGCCAGATAAAAGTATAGGAGTAGGACAAATTTGGGGTATGACAGTGGCGACTCTTGCTTACCGTGACATTTTCGATTATAAAAGTCAGTTCACCGTATTACAGAACTGGCGACTCTGCTGGGGATTTTCGATTAAAAAGAGGGGTTACCTTAAAAGTATAGGAATCACTTAAATGTTTTCTATTGTTTGCTTTGTTTGCTTTATATTTGCAGGGCTGTTTTGGGTATTTTTGCTGTGTGAATGATCCTAACCCGGATCTGAGTACCTTAGGTAAATGGCATGAGATCAAAGAGATTGCACAGCGTATACTGATGTGGTTGATCTGATGGCCATCGTTAGTGTGACACATTGGTTTGTCCTGGTGTTCCTTGGGATCCGACCTGAGGAAATGCTTGGCTGCCGCGTGGTGTCATTAAGCACTAATTTGCCCTTAGAACCTTAGTCGAACTTGACTTTGGCCTATTAGAAAGTAGCGAGATGACTGGCTTAGGTTCCGACTGAAGTTGGTTGATACTCGAAGCTACACTCATATGGACTGGACTTTCAGGACCTTTTCGGTTGGCGATTCGATTGTCGAACTGAGATAAGCGCCTTCGAGAAAGGTCAATGATATGAGCTCCCTAGAACCCGATCTTTATATAGGACAGGTTTGAACCAACTAAACTTCAGGGGGAGGGTACATACCTTTGGACCACGTGCAAGCCTAACCATAAGGCAAAATTATGTGATTTGTGTGACTTGCGTGACTTGTGTGACTTGTTTGTGTTTGCCACTAACCTTCATTTTCTCGCAAGTTTTGTTGAAAGGACCTGTTTGTCCTTACTATCTCACACTAAGTCTATTAAACTGCATTCGCATAACATCATGACATCATGGCATCATAAGCATAACATAATTAACTAACCCTTTCAAGGATCTTAGGGATTTAGGACGCACAATTTCAGGTACTCTTATCAAGGACTAAATTCCTATCAAGGGGCAAGAGGATTTACTTTCCTCTGGCCACATACCTTCAAATTCAGAGACTCAGTAACTATCAAGGGGCAAGAGGATTTATTTTCCTCTAGCCATGTGCTTTCAAATTCAAAGGTATAAATGTCCCGAATCAGGGGCGATGACCCACTCAATATGGTGAGCTCGATTCTCAAAGAAAGACGTTCCAAGACAAAGTTCAGATTTCTTCAGACAAAGGCGCGACCAAATCATTTTCTAATGTTGCTAACTAAATGCCTAAAGATCCTTGAAAATATTGCATTTGCATTCATAACATCACATAACAGGTTTCTCACAACAGGTATCTCATCCTCTCTTGTTGTTTACTTCAGCATAAATGGATTTCGAGCAATCAGTCAAACACCTCCAGGCTCGGAATACCCGATCCCAGACTTGATTCTGAACTCACCCAAGGGGCAAGAAGAATTGAAGGCACTCCTATTCTTGGGGTACAATTACAATGCGAGATGCGCTTATTATTCGAACAATCCTGGTTATAGTGTAAAGGATGGTAGACCGTTGAAGCGTGCGATTAAAGATTTAATCATGACACTCAAATCAGAAAAGACCACGACAATGAAGTCACGACAACTGAGTCACGACAACAAAGTCACGACAACTGATTCACGATAATGGAATCACGACAACTGAGTCACGATAATGGAATCACGACAACTGAGTCACGATAATGGAATCACGACAACTGAGTCACGACAACTGAATCACGATAATGGAATCACGACAACTGAGTCACGATAATGGAATCACGACAACTGAGTCACGATAATGGAATCACGACAACGAAGTCACGACAACTGAGTCACGATAATGGAATCACGACAACAAAGTCACGACAACTGAGTCATGATAATGGAATCACGACAACTGAGTCACAACAATCAATTCACTCATATGATCCAGACGCTCAGGGCAATCGAGCCAACGAATTCTAACACCTACACTCCTGACTATAAACCCAATGCAAGGTGCGCGTACCATTCTAACAGTCTTGGACATTACACAAACAATTGCTGGACATTAAAGAATAAGATTCAAGATCTGATCAATGACGGAGAAATCAAATCCAACCCTCCTGAAACCCCTGTGGTGATCACCGCTCCTATGCCTAGTCATGACAAGATTGATTGACGTCTCGACGGACAAACTTTTGGATCATTAGATCTACTTTCATTTGCAAGTTCTTTCCTGTTTGTTTAAACATTTGACTCATGATAGACATTATCTGTTTTAATAATCATCATCAGTGCATTGCATATATTTGTCTTGAATAAATTATTTTGCTATCACTCATTTTAAATTATGTCTCTACTTTGCATATGTTTTATGATACTCAACTCCTGCTAAAGATGTATACCTTTTGAGGGAGAATGACGAAAACGATATCGGAACCTCATACAGTATGCTTTTGAGCGGACTATGCTGACGATGTACAGGCATTGTTTCAATTCCTAAACAGTGGAGATATAAGGATGTTAATCCCTCGTCAACCCCTTTGAGCTTAAGAAGTAGAAGTTTCTTTCTTGTACTAATTAAAACCCTTGATCATAACCTGGGGCAGGGTAGTTCTCAGTTAATCTGGCTGTGCATTCTATTTTAAGAGAATCATTCAGTACACCTTTCAACAAAGGTTTCAATCACAAGCATTCATCCGCACACATCAAAGAAGTGTTGGAAATGTCAATCAAAAGCCAATTATGGTTCATCAATCATTAAGCAAGGCAGTCAATATCTTTCAAAAAGAAAATAATGATGAAAAACATATATACAAAGAAAAGCCTGCTAAGTCAAAAATCAAAAAGATGACTTAGGAAAAAAATCAAGGCATCCCGCTGACTGTAAGCTCAAAATAGACAGTTCAGGCAAAAGTTAGGGATATCAAAAAAAAAAAAGGATGAAAGAAGAGAAGTCAATAAATTCCTGAACAACACAATGTTGTGACTACCAAAAGGAAGAAGTGACTGCCATCTCAAAAGTCCTCTTGGCTTGTGAACCACCATCATTATCAAAGGTGCAAATCCAAAAGTCTCTTGGAACCTGAATGCATAAGTTGAATTAATTGAGTTTAGGACTCAAGATCATCATGAAGAGGGTGGGTACAATCAAATTTTGAGCCTTTATCCTTTGTTTCTTAAACCATGAACCAAGCCACGTTACAACCCTTGAAAGTCCTAATTGAAGCATGGTTAGTTCGAAAGCATATTGTCACCAAAAAGGTATCCCGACTCCTTAAGGTTTACTACCAATGCTAGGTTGATATCCTGTTTTTAACAAATATCATGTTTTTACAAATATCGCGCTTTTACATCTTCTGTTTTAATGTTTTTCAATAAAACTCAAGACAAACGTATGCATTACATCTCATGAATTCATTATTAAACATATTCTGCTACATAATTTCAAAAGTTAGCATCAGAATGAATTTGCACAGGGTATGGCTAATGACTGAAAGTTATCCCGACAAACAAGATTACTCCAAGAAGCAATGCCTCCTACGTACATAAGGGGCATGACATGCTTTGTCCAATCAATCTGAGGCAATTAAGTCAAGATTCCGAGAATCTCTCAAGGATGCCAAAACAATCAGGGGCATGCATCCAAGTAGATCTGAAGCTACTCCCCAATCAACATGGGACATTGTCTTGAGCCTATGATTACTAGGGGCATGTCGCCCATAGTGCATCTCACAAAGTCCTCGCGAGGCGAATCTTTCCAAAAGTTCCTACTAGCAGGGGCAAATCTATGCAAGTCCAGTTTGACATCTTGATCAATACTCAGTGGTGTGTCCTAATCAAATCTAGGAATAGTAGTTACTATAATGCTGGGGGCATCTTTCGAGACACCCATGTCTCCTCACAAAGCCAGGTTCACAAGATCATATCCCCACAGAGTAATCATTAAGAAGATATCTTCAAATGCTCTCGTCCCGACAAAGACATGGCTCCCCAACAGAGTTTACTCTCCAACACTTGGCTCTTCTCCAACATGGTTTACTAATATCTTTTTTTCCCAATCAAGGGTACATCGAGTTACTGATCATCCCCAAGCAGAAATCATAAATCCCCAGCTGTGTATCTTCAAGACAAGATCAAACATCAAAATTCTGACAATAGAAGGATTTATTTTCTCAATCGAGATACTCCAAATAGCATAAATCATGTCCATACATCATGTATCATAGTAAATTCTTACATAACATACATACGCCTCATTGCATAGGCATAACACTCTCATTCATTTCGAAAATTACAATGCATGCATCACGACATTGCATGAAATTAATGTTTCTCTTTCAGCCTATTTCTACAATCAAATAAACATTGTCTTCTAGGTATAGTGCAGAGATAATCAAGTCAACGATTTAATTCTGACCCTCATTTAAGATAGAGATTTAGTTCTGATACTTAGTTCCGGGTATTCTCCAGAGATAGTTCAGAGATAATCAAAACAAAGATTTAATTCTGATACTTAGTTCCGGGTATTCTCCAGAGATAGTTCAGAAATAATCAAAACAAAGATTTAATTCTGATACTTAGTTCCGGGTATTCTCCAGAGATAGTTCAGAGATAATCAAAACAGAGATTTAATTTTGACACTTAATTTTGGATATCTTCCAAAGATAGTTCAGAGATAATCAAAACAGAGATTTAATTTTGACGCTTAATTTTGGATATCTTCCAAAGATAGCTCAGAGATAATCAAGACAGAGATTTTGACAATTATTTTGAAGATAGTTCAGAGATAATCAAGACGATGATTTAGTTCTGATACTTAGTTTCGAGTATCCTCCATGAATAGTTCAAAAGATTTAGATCTAATTCAGTTACTACGAACGATGCTGACACGATCAATCTCCAACAAACTTTCTCTCAAGGCCTGGATGGCATCTTTAAGCCTATCTCCGACAAGAGTCCCTACTTCAGCTAGGGCAAATTTCTTGGTATTCTAGTGTTCAATCATCTTCCACCTTCAGATAACGACTGGCATACAAACCACTCTACATCTTCAGATTTAAGATAATTGAACAGGGGCAGCTGTCATACCCCAAAATTTGCCCACCATAATCTCAAGATATTTTGGCTCAAGAAGTCACAGCTCCAACTGCTCGAGAAGCAAGCATGCATACCTTCTCCCAAATAAAGACCCGTAATGTCATTCATTTATTTTTTATAACATTTATTTATTTTATTTGGATTTTATTCACTTAAAGTCTAAATAAACCAAATAAATATAAAAAATATTTGAATTAATCTATGGGAATCTATTTTAATCATTCAAGGGAACCGTGGACAAAGTATTGTCTATTCTCATGTTTTATTTGATTTATTTAAAGCAAAATTAAAATCAAATAAAATTATAGTTTAGGAATAAGAGATAAGCCAGGGTCCAAGCCCATTCTTTGACCTAATTTCATCTATTATATATAGACAACAATACAACTCATGATAAGGGATTTTTGGACACTCTCCTTCACTTTCACGTATAACCTCTCTCCACAAACAGATTTTTTTTAACCCTAAGGGTAAACCCTTTCTAACCTTCTCTCACGCTGCAGTCTTGAATAAAAATTCTTAAACCCTTATTTTATTTTCTTGAGCCTTTCACACTTACAGACAACCTATTCTACACACAAATCTCCAAGTACTTAAGTCAGTCAACACAAAATTCCCAAGTCAAAAGTTTGTTTCAATTGAATCAATACCGCTGAACCGTCCTAAACGGTGGTGCTTCATCTTATGTCAGCTGGGCTTCCAAGAATTCCTTCACAGTAAGCGACACTCTCGTGTTTTATTTCCAACCGAAGCACATGATGTTGCTAAGGTAACAAATCAACATCTGATGGCTGCAATGGGACAACGCACACAAATCGTTGCACCTGCATATCCAACGACAATAAATTCAACGCTCAGCCATCGGCTTCTTTGCGATTCAACAACAGGAACGTTCAACAAGCCAGCAACGACGACTACAATTATTTTCAGCTCGTGGCTCAAGAACATAAACAAGAGCACCTTCGCCGAGCTTCAATATCGATTCAAATTGAAAACCACTTCATTGTTGATTTCATATAGTTCACATTAACAATAAGGTTGAATTGTAAAGAATTTGCAGATTTATAACTGTATCTATAGCCGAAGAAAGGAAAGTGATTCACCAGCTCCAATTCACCACACATCCGCTACGCACTCAGCATCATCATCGTTACAGACCAACAAATCGTCTGTGATATGACTATGCTCTACAACAACGGTCAACCTGCAATTTGAAGCACATAGTAGCATAAATCGAACCATCATCGACACAAACTCCAGCGTGACATCCGCAGCTTCAATTCATCAATTCTTCGATTCACCTGCAAACAACAGTGACTCAACAGAGCTCCATGAAAAAGAAGTGAAACGCAACACCGATGAATTCAAATGCTCAACCTTACGACGCCCGTCGCACAACACAGCTCCGCTGCAAAGCTCTCACCGCCGATCCGAAGCAACAAACATCAGCAACACCGACACTGTTCAGAAGTACACCGCGACCAACACTCCGCGACCGCATCATCTCGAATCCGAGTCCACACGCGAAAGATCCAACACTTTCGTTCATACAACCGTCAGCATCCCCCGTTTGCCACCACCAACCGCCGACGAAGGATGCCATCTGTTAGAATCTAAAAATTGAAAGATGTTTTGGGTCTATCTATGGGGAAGAAGTGGAATCTTGAAAGGAGAAGAAGAAGGTTGAGGCACCAATTTACAGGGACACGATTTGAGAGTAGAAGATGAATAAAAGCGTTGAAAGTTGTCAAGCAGAGTTTCACGTGGGAGATTAACCAGAGAGGGGGCAGACCACTTGCTCTAGGGCTAACAGGTTTGTTCGTTTATGGGCCATATCATATAAGCCTAACTTAATTTCTGTTATTCCCACTCATTTGCTGCTATACACCCCCAGCATTGACTCCTTCCACTTATTTTTGTGTTTCCAATATATTCCATTTAAATTATTTCTTTGACAACTAACGCAAAGAGCTGTAGTGGTAATGCATTCTTGTATGTGTGGATAATGTCCTGGGTTCGATCCCTGGACGTGTTCAATATTTTTGTCTAGTTATTCCCTACAGGATCCCATGCAGTACATCCAAGGAGGACCATGGTGCACATCACACGAGGGCCCTCGGATATCCTTGAAGCACGATCAAACGATTCTGAAAGCGTAGCCCCATGATACACCCTCATGAGTCTACCACACCAGAATATACAGATTGTTAGCCAGATACAGCGCTCCACACATATTTGACTTACCATGCACACTCAAATCATCATCCATCAGATCTTCAGCTCCTTAGATCCAACGCACCAGAGCTTGAGGATGCACCATGAACCTCCACCAGCATGTAACACTGGATCAGAGCTAAGTCACAATTAATTCTTTTTTTTTATTATTTTAATTCCATTTAATAATTGTTTTCTTTTCTTTATTTTCTTTCATTTCTTTTTTTTCTAAAATTTGTTTTTTTCCATTAATAAAATAATATTATATTGTGGTAGTTATTTAATCGATAACCCGATTTTTCTCATAATATCAAAATTTCTTTTACAATAATAATTAAATTAAGATTTTTTTAGTTAATAGTTATTTTTGGGCTGATTAAATGTTTTATACCTTAAAACCCTGATCTTATCATGATCACTAGTCACTGCTATTGGTAGGTGTTATCCATTAACGCATCTTTTAGCCTTACAAACTTTTTGGGGTTACAATAAGTTTTCTTAAATAACCCTTTAGGGTTTGTGAACTTTTCTAGGGTTTGTAATCAACTACCGTTTAAATCAGTTAATGCACTAACAGCCCAACTTTCAGGGTTACTTCAAGAACCTCCGACTACGCGCCATGACAATCGAAAAGCTAAGTTCTAATCCTTTACTTATTTAAATTTTATTTTAATTTTACTTATTTAAATTTTATTTTAATTTTTGCCTTATAGGTTAGATTAAGGTTTATCTTCAAAAGTCAATGAACTCTTCCTACACTCACCCCTTTTGTTCTATTTTTCCTTTTCCAATTTTCAGGGTTAGCCAATCGTTAAAGCTCAAATTAGTCGGTAACCCTAAAACACTTAACCTCTTTTATTTTTTTCTTATTATTGTTACTTATGTCAAACCCGCTGGTTTCATCTTCCCTCTCCCCCGCTGGTTTCTTTTTCCCCTTTCCCATATTGCTTTAGTAATGTTGTTTATAATAAACTGTGTGGTTAGTAATCTTAGGGAGTGCAAGCCTTGAATTGGATTAGAATAATTAATTACAAGATAAATAACTGAATTTAATCACGTGATTGTTGCGTCCACGCACACTTTTGGGGTAATCTCTCTGTTTCCTGTTGCCTTGTTGCCTTGTCTTTTTTTTGCAGAATAGCCATGTCCCTCGAATTCGAGGATACCTCAACTCTGTTGCCTCGATACAAATAAAAGTCATAAGTCCCTAAGAAATGATGTTGTTGTCGGTATACGAATATGACTTCGACCCTCGAAAGTTGCCTACGAAAGGTTGAGGTATCCTCTAGCTGCCTACGAAAAGGCTATTCTGATCCTTCCCTTAGACTACCTGCCTCTCTATGGCATGGGTCAGTCTTATGGAGAACGATAATGCGATGACCCATTTACATCCAAACGAAAGGCTTCCTGCCCTCTCATGGCATGGATAGACCCTTTCATCCTGAAAGGCTAAAAGAAACCTATCATCTAAGTTTAAGATAATTGCTCCTAATTGCCTTGCTCTGGCTAAAACTGTTTTCTCATAATCTTTCTCATAAATCTTCAAAATGGCTACGCTCATTTACGAGCTAAAGTCCATATTCTTCTTCTACCTTTCTTTTCAAAAATGAGCAAAGCAATTAAGAGCCCATGGAAAACCATGGATGCAAAGGGTGCCTTACACCTTCCCTTTGCATAAATTACCCCCCGAACTCAAAAGTTCTTTTAAAGGTTTTTCCTGTTCTTTTAGCCTTTCTGATAAATTTGGATAAAATAAAGGTCGGTGGCGACTCTTGCTTACCGCGACATTTTCGATTATAAAAGTCAGTTCACCGTATTACACTGTCCACAGAATTTATAACAACTACCATACGAGGTTTCTAGAAGTCATAGTTAGAGCCATCCAGAATGGGTGGTCTATTCCCAAACACTAACAATTCCTTCTCCATAGTACCAGAATTTTATTGTCCCTAGATCTCACCCAGATGTAAACAGGCAGGGTGCCTGCTCTGATGCCAATTGAAAATTCTTGTAACTCACACGCGATGTTGTACTGGATGTTATGACATCCCTAATAACACAGAATAATAGTTCAAAACAGAAAAGCATAAAACAGTAAAGAACACAGCGAATTATTCACCCAGTTCGGTATACAACAATACCTACTCTAGGGGCTACCAAGCCAGGGAGGGAATCTAATATAAGCAGAATTAATTCAGAGCTAAAATTTCTCGTTTATAACTCATCACTTAAGACATACCCAATGCAATTCCAATCTAGTCCTAGACCTGAGTATCTCCACTCACTCCCCCTCAATCACTATAGTGATTACAAACAGACTTTAATCAAAAGAGAGAGAAGACACACTTCAAAAACACACTTTGATCTGCTTAAAAGCTTCAATCAAGGGACACACGCTCGTGCTTAAAAGCTTAGAGTGACAAAGTACAAAAAAACTTATTCCAATACAATCATCAAAAGACAATTGCTTGGAGTACAAGAGACTAAACACACACAGACACAAAACTACGACTCTTCACAAATAACAA
This sequence comes from Vicia villosa, assembly GCF_029867415.1. Taxonomy (NCBI): domain Eukaryota; kingdom Viridiplantae; phylum Streptophyta; class Magnoliopsida; order Fabales; family Fabaceae; genus Vicia; species Vicia villosa. The sequence continues at coordinate 139,027 of NW_026705741.1, forward strand.
ATCTCTTTGTGTTCCAAATTAGGATTGATGTCTTCTTATATGCAACTCTTGGGCCTTGGTATTTTTAAGAAACAAAATAGGGTTAACCAAGTTAACCTAATTCACACGTCATCAAGCTGTTACAGAATGTGCTGTTAACGAAATCTTCTAGGAGAAATATTCAGCACACAGTAAAATGTTTCCTAAATTGTAGATTGAGAGAAACCAGGAAACATAATAGAAAAACATAATAGTTCATGCTGTCACACATGGATGTCATGACATCGGTCATGACATTCACTAACAAAACCTGTATTAGCTTAAACATATGCAACCTGCATAACACCATATAAAGCATGTCATGACATTTGTCAAGAAATTAAACACCTAGGTATGTTTTACCACAAATGCAGCCAACATGAAAACATCTACAAGTATAACTTCATCTCCTCGGTGGTGGGGACTTGGACTGCCTCGCGGTTGAATCGGTCCAGATAAGCTCTAAGCGATTCGTTTGGTCCCTGCACGATCGCTTCCAAGGAGGCTTTTGTCTTTGGGGGTCGACGAGAGGCAGTGAAGTGATGTGTAACTTCTCCTTAAAGTCATCCCAAGAGAGGATGGAGTTTCTTGGCAGACTTTTGTACTAAGTCATCGCTCCCCTTGTCAAGGTTGTGGGGAAAATGCGGCACTAAATAGAACCAATGACGGAGTGATAGTCGAGCATTGTCTCGACGCTGAGGATGTGATCTTCAGGGTCGGTGATTCCGTCATAAGAGTCCGTCACGGGTGGTTTCTCCATTCCCTTGGGGATTCAGGCTCTCACAATTTCCTTCGAAAAAGGGTTTTGTCTTTCCTCGTCGCTTTCTGGAGGTGATAGAGTATGGCGGTGGTGACGAGGACGCCTCGGGAAGTGTTTTGGCTTCGAAGTTTTCCCGAATACCCTTTTCTTGGGGGAGTTGTCGCGCTCTTTGTGGGGCGAAGCATGCCTCTTGCGAGGAGGTGAAAGGTCCCTTTTCTTCGACTCGGAAATTCACTTCTTTTTTAACGGCGGACTTCGATGGCGTGGCCGGCCTTGGGGGCTTTCAGAATCAGTTAATCCTCGACTGTGTCTGGGAGAGGGAGTATCCCGCCGGGGAGAAGGAGTGTAGGACCGATAACGGTGCCTCCTCCTCGGTGGGGAGCGGGAGCTGGATGGTGAACGTTCCCGGTGACGTCTCCTCGGGGGAGACCTCGACCGCTGCCTCATTTCTAGGGTAGCGATCCTTTTGTTCTGTTTGGTAAGTAGATGATTGGTATGCTTGATAGCGTTGATCAGAGCTACCGTGGTTGGGTCAAGCATCTTCTAGGATCAGGATTTCCATGCACGCGGAATCCGCATCGTCCATTAGGTCCTCAGGCTGCTTCGAACTTTGCGTCGACGGGGTGGTTGTCCAAACATCCCTCGAGTGGGGTCTTCCATCTCTTGGCTTAGGGTGTCTGATGGGGTCGGTTTGCCCGTTTCTCTCCGCCTGGGCACGCCCGTCACGCTGGGGACGAGGTTGAGAATTGGCAGCGGTTTCTTGAATCATCCTGCCAATGTTGAACTAGTACTATTTTTTGGTTGTCATGGTTGTTGCCGGCCATGATGATCTCGATATGGATTGAGCTTTGATCTTTGTTTCAATGAATATGGGGAAGCTTGGTTCCCACAGACGGCGCCACTGATTTGACTTGATCAGAATGGATCGTCACGGCGGCAGGATCTGATTGGTTGGACAGAATGGGGGGGGTACCTACAAGGTTCTCCGATGCCAAAGTAAGTAGCAATCAGAGTGAGAGCAAGCAAGAGTTTTAGGAAATAAAGAATGAAATAGGGTATTTATAGCCCCAACGCTGGGCCAAGATTTTTTAATTGGGCCAAATTCAAAAAAATATCCAAAAAAAATCAAAAATATCCAAATAAAAAAATAAAAAACTACATCCTTTTTCATTTAATAAAAAATATCCAAAAATATGTTTAATTCTCATTTATGATTATAGTTAGGTTAGTATTACTTAGGCTAAATTTTTAAGTTAATTATTACTTAAGTTTTTAGTAAGTCATTTTTTATTTAGGTTAATTTCATTATTAAGAATAGTTGAAAAAAAACAAATTTCTTGTCAGCTAGTCAATTAAATAAAATAAAAAAACACCAAAAATATGTCTTCATCTCAATTAATTAATATGTACATACTGATTAGGTGATAAAGCTAATCATTCGTGCAAGAACTTGTAAATACTATATGTACATACTTTAGTTTTTTTATTAATTTAATAATATTGCTAATCTTCAGTGTTTTAAAAATTGGACCAGATTGGCCGGTCGAACCGGGAACCGGCCAGGTAACTAGTCTGGTTCAATTACTGCATCGGATATGTCATTGAACCGGTGTAAACCGCTAAACCAGAAAAATCGGCGGTTTTCATGAACCGGTGGTTTAATTGCATTTAACAAAAATAATTTTTAAAAAATTAAAACGACGTCATTTTGATTATTTTAATGAAAAATAAAAAATAAAAGAAATAAAAATAAAGAAACTTAAATAAAAAATAAAAAATAAAAATAAAGATGTTGGAGACGGTTGAATTTGTTACATATGGTTTTGATATTGAAGAAAGAGATTCCAACATTTAAACAATTTTCCTTCATTTAAATTAAATTTAGTAGACAATAAAATTATTTGGTTATAAATTATTTAATTATATATTATTTAAGTAGATTATGTTGCGATTAAAGTTTGTTTGCAGTTCTATTTTATAAGTTTGTACTATTTTATTATGTGCGATATCTATGTTTAAAATTTAAATTTAAATTATGAACTTGTAAATTTATTTATTATATGATATTTTCAAAAAAATTAAGTTCTAGTTATATTTTATAGAGATTAAATCATCTGATTTGGCATGTTTTATACCTATATAATTTTGTTATAACGATCGGTCTATTGAACCGAGTTATCCGGTTTAATCTGGTTTAGTCACGCGGTTCGACTAGTGACCCAGTGGTTCGACCAATAAACCAGTGACTTAATACTCTCACCGGTTTGATGTCCAGTCCGATTTTTAAAACACTGCTAATCTTACATAAATCACCAACTAAAAAAACAAAATAAAAATCAATTCACACTAAAATTCACGTCATCCATCAAATTAATTTTCCCTCCTTATCATAATTAATTTCTTTTTCGCTCCTTGCGACAATCAACTTACTTTTACTCCGTGCACTTAATTCAAGACAAAATATTTTTTTCCATAAACTAAAAGCAACCAATCAAAATCTTTTAGCCCAACTATATTGACTCTGACTTCTCTCATCCTATGAAGAGAGATACATAGGCACAAAGTTGCGAAACCAAGATGAGTCCGCTATTTTTTCTTCAATTTTAACCCTTGTAAATCTTTTTCCATGTGTAAATAAGCAAGAAATACTTAAATAAACTTTAGCAAACAGACACACTTACCCTAGGTTAGAAAAGGTTCCCTTTAAATAAATGAAGGCGGAGGGTGCCTAACACCTGTAAATTGGATTTCCTATGCTACTAGCAATAGCAAATAATTTGTTTGGCCTATGATAATCATGAGTAAGGCCAAATAGTTTAATTCACACCTGGGCAATGAAGATAGATGATTCCCCATTTGTTTGGCCTATGATCTATGTTGGACCAACTAATACGAATGTGTATGTTATGCTTACATGCTTCAATAACAAAAATGATATTCGTACACCATTTCCTTACACTTACACCTATTTCACTATTCACCTATACGGTGAACAGTAGATAATAATAATAATATTATTTTTTTATAATATTTTTTTTTTTTTTACTTTTAAAATTGAGAGAATATAAAAACAAAATTATATAATAACCAATTTCATAATTTTATTAACCAACTTTTACACTTCATTAACCAACTTTATAATTATTAAAAATTTGGGCAGTTTATTAACCAACTTCATAATTTCATTAACCAACTTTTTACATTCCATTAACCAATTTTGTTTTACTATAAAAAATTATTTTTAATATCAGGATATTTGTTAACCAATTTTTTACACTTTATTAACCAACTTTGTTTTACCATTAAAAAAATTGTTCATATACTATTCATAAACACTGTTCATAAGTATTAGGTGTAAAAGATGGTGTAAGCATAGCATTGCTGCTTAATAATAGCCAAGTATTTGTCTTTAGGGATTGCTATGGCTATCCTATCACTATTCAAGCAAGATAGAGGTAGCTGAATAGTTGGGACATGTTATTTTTCACATTCAAAGCTTTGCACAAAAGATCGGGACTTATGTTGTTTGATGCAATAACTTTGTTCTCAAGGGAATTTGGAATGTCTTCGTGGAATATGGATCGCCTCATACGGTAGAATGGACTGGCCTAAGATGACTAGAAGTCGTAAAGATGAACATTGCAATTTATCGCCAGAGCGCAGACTTGCCAACTTCAATAATCACGTATTTATTCACACATTACATTTTTCTAATAATATTCGAACAACATCCAAATTTTAAATTTAAACATTCAAATTTTAATAATAATATTTAGAGAAAATAGATGATGTATTGACAGTGTGTTAGCTGAAGATTTCGTTTTGCAAATATGATCCTTCGAAGGGTGAAGACTCGAAGGAGGATGGTTGCTGATGACCGTCTTTGAAGATAAAATGGCTCCTGATGGCCATGTTTCGAGGATGAAGAATTTTAAGTCATAACGAAGGTAGTGAATGCTAAAACTAGTAGGAGTGTATATCTTCGAGACTTAGACAAATTTTACGAGATATGTTAAGTACTGATGCTTAGCGTGTTTTCGTGGTATTTTAATGTTAAGTTATATTGCCACGCGTCGAAGGAGGATTCAGGCGGGAAGATTTGAAATTCGAAGAAGTTTGCATAACTGTCCAGAGACAGATGGCTTTCCGGGGATTCTCATGAGAAACGTAGCATTAGATTAGCGTAGGACCGTTAAGGTCGAAACTAGTATAAATAAGGGTTCTAATGTTAGGATTCAGTGTGTTCATTTTGTACAAATCACTCACATATTACTCAAGTATCAAGTGTTAAGAGAAAGAGTTCGCTGAGAAATGTACGTATGACACCACCACCATTTTAATACATGTGTATTTTCCTTTATTTTCAAGTATCTTTCGATATTATTGCATTTCGTTTACTTCCTGCCATTTACATTCCTACACTCTTTATTTTCATGTTATTTATCTTTGAAGTATTTAACATTTCTGCACTTTAAGATTCTTGCACTTTTACAGTTTTTGTCTTATGTTTTATCTTGACTTACCTTTCGCTGAAGTTATATTTACGTGTATAACCAAGTGATTGCTAACCATTATTGTTTCGATTGAGTACTTCTTATTTTCAAGGCAAATCATAAACATGGTTCGAATCATCATAAATAACAATCTTTTTGACTATGTCCTAGGATCAATCTAGTCGATCCTGCGAGTAACCAAATCATATTTATTATAGTTTGGAAGACTAGCGGTTGTTTACCGGAAATCACCGTAAACAAATTGGCACGCCTAGTGGGACAGTGTCAAACAGATTGTTTTTAATCAATTGTTTTATTTTTTCTAGACAATATCAAGACCTTGTATGAACCTTAGAAATAGTAAATTAACAAACAGTGCACAATCGATTCCCAAACGAAGGTACAACAAGAAAATGGTCGTCACGACCAGTGCTGGGGGAGATCAAGATCCCCCATAAGGCTCAGGATCAGGAGCGGCAAATTCTACGCATGTTTCGACTTCTACTCAAGGAGCGCGGGATACACCGGGTCCAAATGGATCAAGACCCACGGATAGTTCCCAGGCTATACCTGAGAATAATACAGAACCATCAGGGACTATTCCAGTTTCAGTGTCGACTACCGCACCTTCATCCACAAGCGCAAATGAGATACCACTTTTCTCGACAAATGCTGCAAATAACTTATTCAACCCGGGATCGAACTCTGCGTTTGAATGGAGGCCAAACTACCCATACGGAATGCCATATCCATATGGAACAGGCGTATGAGGGGCAGGACCTACATATGCTACAACTAACAATGCGACGTTTTCGCCAAATGTTGGTTCAGTGGGTCGAAGTGCACAAAATACTGGCTTCTCTGCCCAAATACCCAATTTTACCACAAGTAATCAAGCAGCATTCCGACAAGAAATGGATGCAAGCAACCATGATATGTTAGGGCTCTTGGCCAAGGAACTGGCTTCAATTTTGAATCCACTAGCAACAAATATTACTAGTACGAATCGAGAGAATGTGGAGATTTTCCAAAAGATATCATCTCAAATGAATCGAATGGCAGATTTCATGGGAGTTCCATACCCTAGACGAAAGGACAAGCAGCCCTTGTATCGAGAAGAAGGACCCATTATGGAACGTATTTAAGATGTGGTCCCTCCGTCTAGGACAACCACTAATAATGTAGTTGCCCCACAAAGAACAACGACAATCGAAGGGAACCAAGTAATAGATTTGGAGGCTTCGAATCAAAGAGCTGTTCCCGTTCAACAGGAAATGGAGGAAGTAAGACCCAGATTAAGGATAGTGGGTAGGAACGAACATCCAGATGAAATCGTTCAGAGAGTCAGAAGAGAAAATCTGGCTACGGAAAATAACTTAACTGCCATGATACATCCCCCATATCAGATTATATCATGCAGACAGAGTTGCCTAGAGGCACTAAAGTACCCAAGTTCACAAAGTTTTCAGGCGAAACTAGCGAGTCAACTGTGGAACATATTGCCAGATACCTGACAGAAGCAGGAGACTTAGCAGGGAACGAGGATTTAAGGATCAAATATTTCCCTAGTTCCCTAACAAAGAATGATTTTATTTGGTTCACTACTTTACCACCAAATTCGATAGATGCTTGGGCACACTTAGAAAGGTTGTTCCATGAACAGTTCTACATGGGCCAAACCAAGATAAGTCTGAAAGAATTGGCCAGCATTAAGAGGAAGTTTACAGAACCAATAGATGACTACCTGAATAGGTTCCGACTGTTGAAATCAAGGTGTTTCACAACAGTCCCAGAGCATGAATTGGTCGAAATGGCTGCCGGTGGTCTAGATTATTCAATTAGAAAGAAACTAGATACTCAGTACCTTAGGGATATGGCCCAGTTGGCAGATAGGGTTCGACAAGTCGAACGTTTGAAAGCAGAAAAAGCCAGGGCAAACAAGGGATATAAAAAGGAAATAGTAGCATACGTCGAGGCGGAAGACGCTGATGACGAATCTTTCAGCGACTCATACGGCATAGAAGAGGTCGAAATAGATTTAGCTGAACTGAAAGAAGCGCCACCTTATGCTTGCAAATTACTCAATCCTGCAAATGGAAAAAACCCAGTAGAAAACGATAGGAACGATAGATTCCCTAAGAAAACTTACACATTCGACGTCACTAAGTGTGACGAAATATTTGATTTACTAGTAAAAGATGGCCAAATGATATTGCCTCCAAATTCCAAAATTCCTCCGTTAGAACAACGGAAGAAGAGAGGCTTTTGTAAATATCATGGTTTTTTGGGCCATAAAACCTCACAATGTTTTCTTTTCAGGGATCTAATTCAAAACGCTATCAAGGATAGACGTTTGAAGTTTGCTGACAAGACTAAGAGTCACATGAAGGTCGACACAAATCCTTTGAACATTGCTGACGCTAGCCTGTGTGAACCACTGGATGTCAACATGGTAGAGGTATCTGAGGTAGATATTGCGAAAGCTGAGACAATGTTAACCGGAAAGCAGGCTACTGAAAGCCTAAATGACGATGCGGTCTTCAATACTGATGTTGAAGAATCCTCCAAGACAGAGATAACTGAAGTTTCGAGAAGAAAAACCAGTGAGGCCACTGAAGACCTCAGGGTAAAACTTCAGCAAATCAAGATTTCTGAAGCCCCTCCAGCAGTTGTTAACATGGTCAGTGCCAGGCGACCAGTGTCTGAATTTGGCGAATTGGACACATGGTTGACAAGGCAAAAGGGAAACATTGAAATTCCTCCAAGAGGGGAAAGCCTCAAAGATTATCTCTGGAATTGCCATGAAAGGAATGGCGGAAAACAATGGATGTGTCCAAGGTGTTCGATCATGCTGAATCGAAGGGTCGAAGCCAACTTCGAAAGGGCTCGACGCGAAAGATGGGAACACCCCAGGAGAGAATCAAACCCTTTGCTACAATTGTACCCAAAGATGGAAGAAAGCTTAGTGGGATTTTTGGTCAGATGTCACAGGGAAAACACTGAAGTTGCACTGTGTCCAGATGTGGGGCAGTCTATGACGAAATGCTGGCACGATCATTCGAGAGGGTGTACTGCTACATGGGTCGAGAAACTCAGGGATTACGTCCTAACCTGTATGGTTTCGATATATGGACCCCAACGAAGAGACCTAACAGCCCACATCCTAGGGCTCGAAGGGTAACATTCAAAGTCCCTGCAGATGTACCTAGGGACAGATGGGTGCAAGCTGGTGCAAGAACCAACAAATGGCGAAGTTGGGACCAAGGAGGAAGGACTGCAATGGCATATAGGAAGCAATTTCAAAACTCAAATCGAGAGATGTATCGGTTGGAGAATTACAAGGGAAAAAATCCTATGTCCAGATCCCAATGGAGAAGGCACCAGAGAATGAAAAAGGCTCAAAGAGAATACAGACCAAGAGAAGCTGGAGAGTCTAGTAGCAACCAAGCCCCACACCAGGGGGCAAAGGCAAGCAATCCTCCGGTGGAACGCAGACTATTCGAAGCCGAAAATATTTTAGAAGAAGAAGAAAAGATGCATTCCAGTCCTTGGAAGGAAGAGGATAGAATGACAAATGATTTTGATTCTGACGCGGTGTCATCTATAAACCTCAACTGCAACGTTGTTTCTGTACTCCCTCATGAGTTTAATCAGGAAACTGAAGTTGAAGACTGCGAAGAGGCTGATATCGAAGAAATGGCGAAACACAGACCTGTATGTTACTATGTTCTAAACAACGGTGCAGTTGAAGAGCAGAACGCTTTCTTCGAGAGGCCCGATGAAGGTATGCGAAATCATTTGAAACCACTCTACATAAGGGCTAAAATTGAAGATGTTGGCATTAATAAAGTCCTAGTAGATGGGGGGGGGGCAGCAGTGAACCTAATGCCCCAATACATGTTGAAAAGAATTGGTATGTTTGATACTGATATAAGGCCACACAACATGGTTTTATCTAACTATGAAGGTAAGATAGGACAGACACTGGGAGTTGTTCAGGTGAATTTAACAGTTGGCTCAGTCATGAGGCCAACTATGTTTATGGTTATACCAGCAAAAGCAAACTACAACCTTTTGCTCGGAAGAGAATGGATCCACGGAGTTGCAGCTGTGCCATCGACAATGCATCAAAGGGTAACCATTTGGAGAGAAGATGGTATAGTAGAGAATATTGAAGGGGATCAGAGTTACTATATGGCTGAAGTTAATCAAGTTAATAAAACTAACTTCGATAGGAACTTGGCAAACATAGGACCTTGTCATGCTGCAGAAGAGATGTATACCCCAAATAAAAATGCGTTGTACTACTTAACTCTACACCCAAATGGGTTCCAGTGGGACAGGGAAATAATGGATGGCCCAGAAGATACCCCATCAACGGAGCATCATCAAACAATACGGCCAACAGGCTGGGATGACGAAATTGATGATGTCTGAGTCATCATTTTTCGAAAGGATTTCGGCCTATGTAGCCGAGAATAAAAGAAAGACGGCTCTCGAAGCCGAATTGTCAAACATGTTGTTTAATGAAGGTCTAAAAAAGGAAGAAACGCCAGATTTGGGGATAGATACGATCCCTCACCTGCTTGAAGATTCAGTCCAAGTCAAAGAGATTTCAGGAGAAGAGATAGGTCAAAGATTGGATGCAATCTACGACGAAGAGCCTTTGGGTTTCGAGAAGGACCCAATGGGATCAAATATCAAGATGTTAGCCCAAGATCCACTCGAAGAAGTAAATCTCGGAGATGGAGATCAAAGGAGGGTAACATACGTCAGTGCGAAACTAGAGCCAACGCTGAAGTCAAAAGTGGTTGCGTTGTTGAAGAAGAACAAAGATTGCTTTGCATGGGATTACGATGAGATGCCTGGTTTAGGGCGCGATTTGGTTGAATTGAAGTTACCCATAAAGGAAGGAAAAAAGCCCATCAAGCAAACTCCTAGAAGGTTCGCACCAGAAATTCATTCGAAGATTAAAGCAGAAGTCGAAAGACTCCTACGGTGTAAGTTCATCAGAACCATAAGGTATGTCGAATGGATTGCTAATATTGTACCGGTTATTAAAAAGAATGGTTCATTAAGAGTATGCATAGATTTTCGTGATCTAAATGCAGCAACTCCTAAGGATGAATATCCCATGCCTGTGGCAGAAATGTTAGTGGATTCAGCCGCAGGTTTCGAGTATCTAAGTATGTTGGATGGATACTCTGGTTATAATTAGATTTTCATTGCAGAAGAAGATGTGTCTAAAATAGCTTTTCGTTGCCCAGGGGCAATAGGCGCTTATGATTGGGTTGTAATGCCTTTCAGTTTAAAGAATGCTGGGGCAACCTACCAGAGAGCAATGAATTCTATATTTCATGATTTTATAGAAACGTTCATGCAAGTATACATAGATGACATTGTTGTTAAATCTGTCTCAGATTGTGATCATCTCGATCATCTAAGCCAATCATTCGAAAGAATGAGAAAACATGGCTTAAAGATGAATCCCCTCAAATGTGCTTTCTTTGTGCAGGCCGGAGATTTCTTGGGCTTCGTGGTTCATAAAAAGGGGATAGAAATTAATCAGAATAAAACGAAGGCTATTATGGAAACCAAGCCTCCATCCACGAAGAAAAAATTGCAGTCCTTGCTGGGGAAGATAAACTTCTTAAGAAGGTTCATCTCTAATTTGAGTGGACGCACACAAGCTTTCTCCCCTCTACTTCGTCTAAGGGAAGGAAAGTTCGAATGGCGTGTCGAACATCAATAAGCTTTTGATAAAATCAAGCAATACTTGATCCATCCACCAATCTTATCTCCCCCAAATGGGAAGAAGCACATGCGCTTGTATATTTCAGCTTCAGATGATACAATAGGCAGTATGTTAGCACAAGAAGATGAAAATGGCATCGAAAGAGCCATTTATTATTTAAGTAGAGTACTCAATGATGCAGAGACTAGGTATAGCGCAATAGAAAAACTATACCTTTGTTTATATTTCTCTTGTATCAAACTCAAGTATTATATAAAGCCAGATGATGTTTATGTTTCGTCTCATTGCGATGTTATCAAACATATGTTATCAAAGCCAATATTGCACAGTCGAATTGGCAAATGGGCTTTAGCCCTTACTGAGTACTCGTTGATATTTCAACCTCTCAAGGCAATGAAAGGTCAGATTGTATCAGATTTCATTGTTGACCATGCAGTGGTTGAGAACCCTCAACAATATGTAGATTTGAAGCCTTAGAAGCTATACTTCGATGGTTCGACTCATAGAGAGGGAACTGGTGTTGGAATATTGATAATTTCTCCTGATGGAATTCCAACAAAGCTCAAGTATAAGATTGAAGGTCCTTTATGCTCCAACAACGAAGCTGAATACGAAGCACTAATTGCTGGACTTGAAGCTTTGTTAGAATTGGGGGCAACCAGAGTCGAAATTAAAGGAGATTCTGAACTGGTGATTAGACAACTGACAAAGGAATACAAATGCATCAAAGAAAATTTGATCATGTACTTTGTCGTAGCAAATAGGTTGCTCAAGAAATTCGAATATGTGGAATTAAAACACGTCCCAAGGACCAACAACCAAGAAGCAAATGACTTGGCATAGTTAGCCTCAGGATACAGGGTATCAGAAGAGAAGTTAGAGGAACTGATTGAAGTAAGAGGGAAAGCAATGTCTACTAAACTTTCCCCAAGTGATCTGGAGAATTCACAATTAGGTTTCGCCAACAAAGAAGAGTTCGAAGTATTAAACATAGACTCATTGACAGATGCAGATTGGAGGAGTCCAATAGTAAACTATCTAAAAAATCCTTCGACAGACACAGACAGGAAGGTGAAATATAGAGCCCTGTCATATTTCCTGATGGGAAACAAATTGTTCAAGAAAACTCCTGAAGGTGTATTGTTGAAATGCTTGGGTGAAGCAGAAGCATATTTGGATCTTTCAAATGTACACAGTGGAGCATGTGGTGCACATCAAGCAGGACACAAAATGAAATGGCTTCTGTTTCGTTATGGAATGTATTGGCCTTCCATGTTAAAAGACTGCATAGAGTTTGCGAAAGGGTGTCAAGAATGTCAAGAACATGCAGGTATCCAACACGCCCCGACAAACGAATTAAGTTCAATAGTGAAACCATGGCCTTTTAGGGGATGGGCACTAGATTTGATTGGAGAATTTCACCCCAAATCGTCTAAAGGTCAAAGATACATATTGGTAGGAATAGACTACTTCACAAAATGGGTCGAAGCAATACCACTCGCGAATGTGGATCAAGAGGTCGTAATTGAGTTTATTCAGAAACATATTATATACAGATTTGGAATCCCAGAAAGTATAACTACTGATCAAGGATCAGTGTTCACTGGGCGAAAGATGCAGGACTTCGCCAAAGAAATAGGGTTCAAATTGTTTACTTCTACACCTTACTATACTCAGGCAAATGGACAAGTTGAAGCAGCAAACAAGATAATAATTGGTCTTATCAAGAAACATGTGGGGAAAAAACCCAAGAATTGGCATAAAACTTTGGACCAAGCACTTTGGGCTTGTCGAACATCTCCAAAAGAAGCTACAAATACAACGCCTTTCCAACTGACGTTTGGTCACGACGCAGTACTCCCAATCGAGATATACCTGCAGTCAGTAAGGATACAAAGATAGGCAGAAATCCCTCCCAACATATACTGGGAGTTGATGATGAATGAATTATTAGACCTGGACGAAGATAGACTTCGAGCATTGGAGATGATAAAAAGGCAAAAGGAAAGGGTATCCAGAGCATACAACAAAAAGGTGACAGGTAAAACGTTTATCAATAATGACTTAGTTTGGAAAGTTATTTTACCTATAGATCGAAAGAATCAGGCACTTGGTAAATGGTCCCCACACTGGGAAGGACCCTTTCGAATCTTAAAGGTATTTTCGAATAATGCTTACGAAATCGAAGAATTAGCAGAAGATTGCAGGATCTTAAGAGTAAATGGGAAATATCTGAAGAGATATAAACCAAGCATGTACGAAGTAAAGATTGCAAAAACGTAGATATTCAAGGTACTACGTAAGCCAAAATGGTTGAATTAATGCCAAAATGGCTTTGTGATCAAAATATATGATAAATAAAGTAAAGAGACAAAGAAACATCAAAATATTTGTCATTAGAAAGTGAAAGATTACATGCATTACAAAATGAAGCCTAAGAACATGACCCAAAATGTTGAAGAGTACAAAAGAGAAAAAATGAAAACCTAAGGCAAACCACTTGCTAATTGATTCTTTGGTCTATACCTTATAGGGATAGCAGGGGCAAGCTTTCTGCCTCGAACATATCCATGGACCTAGAGTTGCGCATCCTTCTCACTATACCCTTTTTGAGGAATATGTAAGATAGGAGTCTCCCATATGGAAGACACGTCACAACCCCTTGACAAGCAGCAGCCATAGAAACTGACTCAACAAGCCCTTTGAAGATCATCAAAGGAAAGTTGATTTTCTTTCCACGAAAGCCACAGAGTATAAACTCTAAATCTTCCACCATGATGCTATTTTGATCATGGTTTCGTGGACGAAAATTACCCACAAGGAGTTGGTGCCAAATCCTGATGACCTTGGCACTGAAAGGGTTATTATCCATGAGAGTCCTCAACAGAAGATGAGTGGTCATGTTGAAGCTGTTATCATCAAAGGTCTCCCCAGAGTTGTTGCATCTCATTAGGTTAGAGATAGTGGTGGGAGTGATCCTAATGTGGGCACCTCGAACCTCAGAGATTACAGTGGTTCTACCTTCTGGATCTATGCGTAGAGACGCAAACATCCAAAAATCTGCTAACATGTTAGGATAAACAGGTCCCTCCAAGATTTCATAATAGAAATCAAGCTCTTGGTTAACAAAGAAAGCACTAATGCTTATGGAATTGCTTTCAAAATCTTCTTCAGAAACTTTGAACTCTTTTTTGATGCAAGCTCTGATATTGTTATAAGTGAGGGGTACTGCCATTTTGGAGAGAAAAATTTGGAAATGTTTTTCTGGTTTTGTGTTTGAGAAAATGCAAAGGGAGGAACGAAGTTTCAAGATAAGGTTTTATGGAACAAGAGTGAAGAAAAGAAGTGTGATGTTAAGCCCTTATATAGACCTGGGGGCAGGAGTGGAACGGTTTAATTTTTAATGTTTGATTAGACTGCGTTTGGTATTCCAAAGAGAAGTTATGGCTTCCGCCGTTTCCCGCCCTTGGAAGTTGAGATACAATCATGAAAAACTGATGCACGCACGTCTTAAAGAGATGTTTGGAGAAAGTGACGTCATCACTTAATTATGATTACGGCTAAGGGAGTGGAAACGTCAAGTCTAAGCTAAAGGGTGCGAAGGATGGTCAGATCACGTGTTTTACATTAATTAAAATTACTGTGGCAAATCAGAAAATAGATTTTGGCGAAATCTGGAAGATTTGCTAAAAACACTGCTTGTGAGTATTGCAAAAACATGGACAAAGTGGAAGATAAAAGTTAAGCAGATAAAAGTTAAGCATACATATATATTCTGCGAAGAGTTTGATTACAAAGCAAAAGTACAGCATGATAACGAAGTACAAAGTTTGAGGTAACTAATTAAAATCTTTAGGGAGACTATCTTTGATCTTCGAATACTGAGCTTCCCATGAAGACATACGAAGTTCAAGCAACGCCCGTTGTTTCTTCAATTCTTCAATTTCTGGCACTAACTTCTGGGCAGTTTCGAAGTGTTGGATCCCCAATTGTGCTACGTCGAGCAGATCTTGTTGGTTGGCCTTTTGAATAGTTGCCTGACGAGTTTCAGCCTCCTTTATCTTCTCTTCGAGCATTTTTATCTCTTGCTTCCAGGAGTTGATGTTCTTCTCACATTCGTCATATGCTTCCTGGTTCTTCGAATATTTAAGCTTAAGGGCTTCACCCTGTTTGGTTGCATCAATAGCAGATTTCCACGAAGAATTATGAGAGGCCATTTTCGCAGTCAGCTGTTCGTCGACATTTTGTTTTCGAAGAATATTGGCCTGGAGTTGTTCGACTAGAGAACCCAGCAAGACAATCACCTCTGAAACTTCTTTTGAAACTTGAAACAGATCCACTTTCTTCAAAAGTTGATTCAAGCTATGACTCTTGGTAGGATTCTTGCTAAGGACGTCAACAAGATTGGTTTCAAAGAACTTTTCTTTTATTTGATGAAGGAGATCAGGGGTGTCCTCTTTGTCACCAGATTCTGTAGGAACGGCTGGAGAGACCTCATGTTCAGAGGGCGAAATAGTATTCGCATTCATCATGGCCTTTAGGAAGCTGAGAGGGTCAGTCTGCTTAAGCTGTTCCAATTCTGAAAGAGTAGGTTTCGCAGAGATAGGTGTCGAAGGTGTTCCAGGAGTAACTATGGTTTCAAAGGTTGAAGTTTCTTGAGGACTGTTTTTATCCGGTTTAGAAATTTCCTCCATGGCATCTTGTTCAGACACAATGTCTTCACTACCATTTGGTCGCTTATTCGCATTGTCACTACCTGAGCATTGATGATCTTCTCCCAGGTTTTTACCTTGATGGGTAGGTGGGGATTCATCAGTCGAATGGCTTTCTTCGATTGGCGCATTAGGAAAAATGGTTGCAAGAGGCCTAGCATCTTCAAGAACTGGTGAGAGAACATGAGATTTGGTTTGAGAAACATCTGTGTTAGACAAACCAGAATTAATCATAGTGACAAGATTCTGAGGAGTCTATTGATTGTAATGAAGAAGTTATGATTACCTTGGAATTTATCGACATCAACGGTAAAGTTGAAAGCTTTAAGGCCGGAAGTAGCAGTGCCAGTATCATCCTACAATAACAAGGTAAAAGTTAATTTAATCATTAAGTTAAAGTTAATAAAAATGATTATGGGTTGAAACCCAAGTACCTTGGTTGGAATATTGTCTGGGCTCGAATTATGAATTTCGACAACAAGAACGTTGTTATCAGTCTTTAAAGGTGATTCTTCAGAAGACACTTTGTCACTGGACGAAATAACTTTCGAGGAAACCGACCCTTTCTCCTTGCCGACAGGGGTGACAGCTTTCTGTCTCTTTTTATGTCCTTGCCTAGTGCGGGGAGGAGATTTGTCTTCATCGTCCGGAACAGCCGTTGAGGAAGCTTTTCGCTTTAAAGCTACCGGGGGTTTCGAGCTCTGGAAAGTGTGGAGTGAACAAAGTGAGCACTACTCACAGGATATACATTGTTTAAAAATATGGAGTATGGATATACCGTGGGTTTCTTATCAGTAGTGACAGAATCACTCTCACTTGGCTTGTTGCTCTTCGATGCCCCAGAATCTTTTTGTGTAGAAGTTTCTTTAACTTTCTTCCTTAGAGCAACAGCTCCAATAAAACTTGGAATCAGCATTTCAACGGAATAAGAAGAGTTAGTCGAAAGATTGTCTAAACCCAAACCTTCAGGTATTGGAGTTAAGATGCGAACATGTTTAAGATCTATATGAAGATGCCCTTTGAAAGTATCCAGGGTATGCTTAGTCAGAACCACTCGCGCAGCGCGTTTTTTAGTGCTTTCCTGAAGGATTTTTAAAACATTCCCACACACGAACCAGTCTGGGAAAGGAGGGCTTAAAGCCACACCAAAATCAGCGCTTGGCAGTGGAGGGAATTTTGGAGGATTAAGTTTGAAAGCCACTTCATAACGCTGTTCTGGTCGAACAGACGGGGGCAATTTCAACTTATCCAATTTCGCAGAAAACTTTTCGCGCAAAGTGACTGCAGCCTCACGAACGGTCCGACTAAGATCATCAGGCCTGTAAATGGTTTCAAAGAACTTTTGAAAGGCTTGTATTTCTTTAATATGAGTCGAAGTACCTTTTTGAAATTTTTCCTGCACATCAGCAAAAGCTTCAGTTAGTTCCTAAGTTAGATTCTCAGCATCAAAGATTTGTGTAGTATAATACTCCGTCCACCATTCATGAAAATCTGGAGTGGAGTAAAAAGCGGGTTCGAAGGCAACAGGAGAAAGACGAGTAACGCCAGCATATCTGGCAATCTTTAATTCACATTCTTCTTCAGATAAGTACAAGGTGTGAAAGCACATATGGTTCCTTTTGTCATACAAATATTTGGGTTTTACTTGGACCAGTCCAAATTGTCTCGAGACCAGATTTGGTTGGTAGCAGAGGAGAACATATTGGCTTTTGGAAGGGCGAAGACGGTGATAGAATAACTTTGGGGTAAGAAAAGCCTCCCAAATTTCCATAGATTCAGTTTGTTGATCTTGAGAAACTGTTGGAAACCTTCGAGTGAACCACTCAGGACCAATTGTTCTATGTACGAATGGAGCCATAGAAGGGTCGATTTGATAACGCTGGGCGAACATCATTGTATATGCTAGAAAGTGTTCACGTAGTTTCCCAGTCTCTTCTTTCGGAGTTAGATGAGCCAACCTGATGCCTTCTACAGTCCGATTCTTGATGTCATCATCTTCTTCATTGACGATGCCTCGAAATGGAAGATGAGTTTCGAAAGTAGCATTAAGCCACAACTGCAATAGCCAGAAAGGGCCAGCGAAGAGCAAGGAACCATTTTTATAGTTCTTAGTAAGGTTCGTGGCTTCACCAAGGTTCTCGTAAAGGAATCCTAAGAGTAATTGGCTCAGGTTTAGTCTTTTTCCAGCATGTAGCTGATTAGCCATGCAAAGATATCTCTTTGCAACTTGTATGGATCTGGAGCAGAAAACACACCTTGAGAGCCATAATGCTAAGAAAGCAATATGCTCCTCGTCGGAGACTTCTTCCTGCGTTGTATCATGATATTGCTGAATGAAGGCAGTATAAGTAACTGTTGCCTCGTTAAAATTAATGGTGTCAGTATCCATATCATTTGGGTCAAAAGTTTCCCCAGTTGGTCGAAGCCCTATGATAGCAGCTATGTCAAAGAGAGTAGGGGTAACCATTCCACATGGAAGATGGAAAGTATTGTGGGAAGCATCCCAGAAGTGAACCGCTGCTACTAACATGGTTTGGTTATACTCTAATCCCGTTTTTGATAGTTGGATTAAATCATATATTCCTAATGTTTTCCAGAAGGATGTCTTTTTTCCTTCTACTTTCGTTAGCCAAGCATAATACAGTTCAGGATCTTTTGCTAACGGGATTGACCTAAACACTTTCACGAAATTGGTCATATAATTTAACCTAATTTTTGCCAGAGCCAAAGGGGTTGCAGTCGAAGCTTCTGCTGCATTATCAGGTTCTCCTAAAGATGGGTGTCCATCTTCATCTATCCTAATCTTACTAACTAGAGGTCTAGTTTTATAATAAGCAGGAAAGAATTTATCCAGAGAAGGGCTAGTTTCTCTTGGTAACGGACCCATAAAAGCATGAGGTTTTCCAGAAAGTTCAAAAGGGATGATTACCTGAGAAGCGTAGATAGCGCGCGCCTCTGCAGTGTTAGGGTTTGGTATGTGTTCTTGCTCCCCTATCTGGGTAGGATGTTGAAGCTTTAAAACAGGTTGCAGAACATTTGAAGGAGAAGCCATGGATAAGTTTGATTTGAAAAATGGGTTTGAAGATGACCGAAGACGTTCTTTTCTGAAGAGAGAATGAAGAAGTAGAGGTGAAAGTTTATGTGAGGATACAAGGTCAAGTATTTAAAAGGTTTAACGGAAACCCTTTCAAATCTTTTGGGTAAAAGCCAAGGGACACGCGGCCGGCGTTGATTTAATCCAACGGCGGTCAAATAATTATTAGCTTTACTCCTAATATATAGGAGTAATGATCAAGAAGCAAGGTCAGAACGTGGGAATGTAAGTTATGAGAAGACATCTTTGAAAATGACAAGACGTTTTGGAAATAGGGTCATCAATGATTATGACGTCAGTCAACAATCTTGGAACTTTCAAAAAGGAGTAAAAACGAAATCTTATGACGACAAGAAACGCCTATTTCTCTTGTTTTTCGAAACAGACATTTATTGGGGGCAATTTGTTAGCTGAAGATTTCGTTTTGCAAATATGATCCTTCGAAGGGTGAAGACTCGAAGGAGGATGGTTGCTGATGACCGTCTTTGAAGATAAAATGGCTCCTGATGGCCATGTTTCGAGGATGAAGAATTTTAAGTCATAACGAAGGTAGTGAATGCTGAAACTAGTAGGAGTGTATATCTTCGAGACTTAGACAAATTTTACGAGATATGTTAAGTACTGATGCTTAGCGTGTTTTCGTGGTATTTTAATGTTAAGTTATATTGCCACGCGTCGAAGGAGGATTCAGGCGGGAAGATTTGAAATTCGAAGAAGTTTGCATAACTGTCTAGAGACAGATGGCTTTCCGGGGATTCTCATGAGAAACGTGGCATTAGATTAGCGTAGGACCGTTAAGGTCGAAACTAGTATAAATAAGGGTTCTAATGTTAGGATTCAGTGTGTTCATTTTGTACAAATCACTCACATATTACTCAAGTATCAAGTGTTAAGAGAAAGAGTTCGCTGAGAAATGTACGTATGACACCACCACCATTTTAATACATGTGTATTTTCCTTTATTTTCAATTATCTTTCGATATTATTGCATTTCGTTTACTTCCTGCCATTTACATTCCTGCACTCTTTATTTTCATGTTATTTATCTTTGAAGTATTTAACATTTCTGCACTTTAAGATTCTTGCACTTTTACAGTTTTTGTCTTATGTTTTATCTTGACTTACCTTTCGTTGAAGTTATATTTACGTGTATAACCAAGTGATTGCTAACCTTTATTGTTTCGATTGAGTAATTCTTATTTTCAAGGCAAATCATAAACATGGTTCGAATCATCATAAATAACAATCTTTTTGACTATGTCCTAGGATCAATCTAGTCGATCCTGCGAGTAACCAAATCATATTTATTATAGTTTGGAAGACTAGCGGTTGTTTACCGGAAATCACCGTAAACACAGTGTAAAAAAGTTTTATACTGTCAACCAATCACGACCATGAATCAGGACAAATCAGATTGTAATTTTTAAAAAATTTATATGATATGGCAAAATGATTTTTTTTATTGAATGATAATGTAAACTTTTTTTACATTGTCGGTGCACCACCTTTAACCTCTAATATTAAACCCATAAAATAAGAATTATTTCAATGTAATTTTTTAAATATAAAAAATTAAATAGTTAAATGTTGTAGTTTGGTCGTATTGAAATCTGTGAACATCTTAAAAAGGAAATTTCATTTAGATTAAAATTATTAGGAACATTAATAATTTACAAATTAAAATCACAATGCGATTTGTGAAATTAAATTAAAATAAATTGTAAATAAATTTTATTTTGGATGTTGTTAAAAATTAATTTTAATTTGTTAATTGTTAAGAAATAATATTTAAATAGAAATCAACATGAATTTTACGATTAAAAAAAGTGATTAATTCAATATTACGACGACAATCAGTATTACAATACCTATATGCCTACTAAAGTTGCATAAATCTTTACTTGGGCGAAAAGAAACCTCGACCATTATTTAAAACTTTCATTATCACTATGATTCATTTAATTTTGTTTCCTAATAATTTTAAATATCAGATTTTTTAATTGTTAACTATTTCCAAAACAATTGATCATGCCTAAAACATAAATTATAAATTAAGGACAAGAATGAAAATATCACATATTATTTAGAGAATGTATAATAGTTTATACTAGAAATACACGATCATGCATGCACTAAGTCTCAATCAGTACCCCATGTTTCTAACCGTTTCCAGTTAGATGCATCGAAGCTATGATAGAAACCATCTTCTCTAACCGACCAGTAAATGGTTGAATGGCCTTGGTCCCTCTTTTCTTGATAGCCATCCCAAGTAAGGAAAAAGCTAGTCCACTGAGCAGTGCACTCCAAGCTTTGATCCACGTTGAAAGTTTGTTTGTAGTGTTCGCCTACTTTGGGATGGGAGGTAGGGTCTGGGCCACATCTAAGTGCTAGATCGCCAACAACGTTGGTAGGCAAGTCGTTTTGTATGTCGAAAATGACTGATTTTGGGCTTGCGAGTGTGGTTGTTGTGGTTAGAAAATAAAAGGAGAAGAAAAAGAGTGTAAACAAGGTGAAGTAATTATGAGAAGCCATTGAGTTGTGTGGATGTCTATGTTAGAAGTGTTGGTCTTAAATAGTCTCGTATAATGTAATTTATTTGAATTTTGATGGTAAAATAATTTTTATTTTTTAAAGTACTTTTATTTATTCTCTATCAAACTTTATATTACTATAATATGCTTTCTCCACTTATTAAAGGATTAAGACAAATAAAATTAACATGTTTATAGGTTAAACTTTCCACTTTTTTTACTTATAAATCGTAATAATAAAAAGTAGGAGAAAATTTAGATATAATTTTTTAAGTTCCGTTTTTACTATTTTGCAATAAAAATATGACAAGTATACTTAAATATTATTTAAGAAGTAGAAATACGAGAAAATTCATGTGTAGGAGAAAATTATATACTTGTCATATTATCATTAAGAAAGTAAAAATTCTACCTAAAAAATTATATCTAAGATTTGTTTTAAAAAGTATTCTCTCTTTCTATTATAATTTCTTTTTTAATTTACTAAATAACAAATTTATATAATTGTTAATTAAGTTGAGTGAAAACTGTGAATTTAAAGTTAAATTTCTTTGTTAATATTATAAGTCGACAATATTTTTAAAAAAAAATTAATTTATATAAAATAGTCTATATACATTGAATATTCAATAAATATAAAAAATAATTTTTTTTTACTATAGTTAAAAAAAGTATATAAATAATAAATAAATAAATTATTTGCTAATAAAAAAAGAAATTAAAGGATAACTAATGGTAAATTATACTCTTTATTTCCTTCTAATTTATAAAGTAGATATATACGCTATTCAATAAATTTAAAAATAAAACTTTTCTTATAATAAGAAATAGAAATAACACTTTTTCTCATAATATAATTAGATATTATTCTTTTTATAAATACTATTTCTGTTAAATTACATTTTAATTCTTCAATTTTAACTTATTCACACAATTAATTCCTTTATTTTAATTTGAGATAGTTTTTTTCCCTCATGTTTTCTCATAAAAATTAATGAAATATTAAATTTTAACTATATTTTTATCTATAAAGTTTCACGTTAATTTTAATTTTTATTATCTATAAAGTTTACCGTTAATTTTAATTTTAATTTTTATGTTTAAATATATGAGATAGACCATAATTATTTAAATTTAAAATAGGAGGGTCAATTTCGTAAATCAAGTAAAATAAAGTGACTAAAATTGTAACTATATCTACTATTTAAACATGTTAATACAATTGACGTATGCGGAGAAATGGTGAGTTCAATAAGAATATATAAAAGGGTTAAATACGTTTTTAGTCCCTATAAATATGCAACATATTCATTTTTATTCCTTATAAAATTTTTCTTCAATGAATGGTCCTTATAAAATTATTATGCACCTAATTTCAGTCCCTATTGTCAAACCAATGTGTATTTTAGAATGATTATTTTGCAGACTTGTTCATAATATTTTAAAAAGTTCCTGAAAAAAAAAACTCAAAATTTAATTTCTAAGTTGAAATTTTTATTACTTTTATCATTATTTTTTGAAATTTGAAAAGTTCATATTTAATTTGTCTTGTTTTAAAAAATTCTAAGACTTGGTAAATAAATATTTTACAGTATTCTAAACATATATAAAAAAAATTATTCAAAAATATAAAAATTAAAGGGTAATTAAACAGTTTTTAAAATTTTAGAAAATAGCATGGACTGAAATTGCATGCATTAAAAGTTTAGAAGGACCATTTATTGAAGGAAAATTTTATAGAGACTAAAAATGCAGGATCGCATATTTATAGGGACTAAAAATATATTTAACCTTAAATAAAATATAGGACTCGTTTGTTTTGAATTTTTTAAAAATTATTTTTATAGTGTTATATAATATTTTGTAAAAAAATTTGTAGAGAAATATTTTATAAAAACTTCAAATCAAATTTTAATTTTAATTATTATTTTATATATTTTATTATTTTAGTGAAACTCTTTTTAGTTATCAAAATTTTAATAAAACACATAATTTTGAAGCTATTTTAAATAATTTTTTAAAATTATCATTTTTGAAATAATTTTATTAAAAAAAAATTACAATTTTGATCAAGTTTTAACTTAATAATATATATATTTATATTATGAGATGTTAAAGTTAATTTTTAAATTAAAAAAATAAATATAAAAAAAATTATAATTTTGAGAAAACAGTTTTATAAAACCTATTTTTTAAAATACAAACAGGTTCATATTAATGATTGTCTCACTTAAGAAACATATCGTTTAAAGAAAATACTAAAATGAAAAATAGTTGTATTCAAATTATGTCTTAAGTTCTTTAAATTCTTTAAGAAAATATTAAAATAAAGTTTATAAAAGAATAAAGTTTTGCTACCTACATCTAATCATCGAGTCCATTTACAAAACCAATGTTCCATTTGGCCTAAGTATTGTGAAAATCAATTTCTCCATTAAAGAACAAGAAATGTAAACAAGAAATGTAGAGTGAAGGAGAAAGAAGATTTCAGAGTAAAGAAAATGATAGCTTGTTATTGTGTTACACGTGTGATAACCATGTCCATATATAGTATATGGCTATCTCTTAACTACCAATCAAAAACTCTTATTTGTACAACTCTATTAAAACTATAAGCTATATTACATTCTCAATATCCCCTCTCAAGCTAAGCATGGTAAATGTTGATCATGCCAAGCTTGGAAATGAATTTATTGAAGGTTGAAGTGGATAGAGCTTTGGTTAGGAAATCAGCTAGTTGTTCATGAGTCGAAATTGGTAAGAGCCGTAGTAATCCTTGCTGCAATTTTTCACGAACTAAATGGCAGTCAATTTCAAGGTGTTTTGTTCGCTCGTGGAAAACCGGATTGAGAGCAATGTGCATTGCGCTTTGGCTATCACAGTACAAAACAGGGAGTTTGGTACATGTAATGTGCAATTCCTTCATGAGAGCTATCAGCCAAAGTAGTTCACATGTAGCAAACGATAAAGCCCGATACTCTGCCTCTGAAGACGACCTGGAAATGGTATTCTGCTTTTTCGCACGCCACGATATAATAGAAGTTCCAAGAAAAAAACAATAGCCAGAAATGGATTTTCTTGAATCAATACATCCTGCCCAATCAGAATCAGAGAAACCAAGCAGTTGCAAGTCAGCATCTCTTCGAAACAATATTCCTCTACCAGGACTGTTTTTCAAATATCGTATGACTCTGCAAGCAGCATGGTAATGTGCCATTGTTGGATTGTGAAGAAATTGACTGAGTTGTTGGGTGGCATACGTAATGTCAGGACGTGTTGTGTTAAGATACAACAGTCAACCTATCAAGCGCCTATAAGCTCCAATATCATCAAAGGTTTTGCCATTATCTGCGTGCAGTTTGACAGATGGATCGAGAGGTGTGGGAGCTGGTTTAGAACCAAGCATACCAGATTCCTGTAAGAGGTCAAGGCAATATTTGCGTTGGGACAAAGAGATACCTGTCTTTGAGTGAGCAACTTCGAGGCCAAGAAAGTACTTCAATGTTCCCAAGTTTTTGATACTGAATGTTTTGTCAAGGATGTGCTTGATCCGATCAAATTCAGACATAGAATTGCCGGCTAAGATTATGTCATCGACATAAACTAAAATGGCTGTGAAATGTATGTTAGTTTTCAAAGTAAACAAGGAATAATCTGAAGTAGATTGAGTGTAACCTTGATGTAACAAAAGAGCAGTCAGCTTTTCATACCACTTGCGGCTTGCTTGCTTCAAACCATATAAGCTCTTTTGAAGTTTACATACTTGATTGGGTTTGTGGCATGTAACACCTTCAGGTATTGTCATGTACACGTCTTCTTTCAATTCCCCGTGTAAAAATGCGTTGTTGACATCAAGTTGGTGTAGAAACCAATTATTGATGGTTGCAGTCGCAAGGAGAGTTCTAACAGTTGTGAGCTTCGCTACTGGTGAGAAAGTGTCAAAAAAATCCAGTCCCTCAATTTGATTGTAACCTTTAGCCACAAGCCGCGCTTTATACCTCTCTATCGTGCCATCTGCTCTATGTTTTACCTTAAACACCCATTTGTTTCCAATTGGCTTGACATGTGGTGGAAAATCAACTATGTTCCAAGTCTTATTCTTCTCTAATGCATCTAATTCAGACTTCATCGCTTGAATCCAATGTTCAGATAAGCATGCTTCTTTGTAATTCTTTGGTTCATGGATGAGAGAAACATTTGATGCAAAGACACGATGGGATGCAGATAAAAAATGTAATGAATCATAATTTGAAATTGGATAAATAACTTTGGATGTACCTGAGGATGACTTGGCTGCTGAAGCATCAGATACATTGCACACATAATCTGAGAGATAATGAGGTGGCTGTTTGGTTCTAACAGGCCTAGGCTGAGTATTACAATTCTCAGTGTTGTGTGTGTCAAGTATATGCTGGGTGTCATGATTCTCATCAGGGTTTTCTACATTTTCAGGATCAGAATTATAATGGTGTAATGTGTTATTATCTATGGTGTTTTGGTTATCATGCTCATCATCAGTTGGCTCAATGTTCTGTGATGGAACATGTATGGCAGGGTCATGTTGAAAGGTAGAATCTTTGTGAAGGTGATAATCCCAGTTAATGGAATTAGAGTTAGAATAAGGAAATATATGTTCATGGTCTATGACATTTCTAGAGACAATAATGGAATGACTGTGAATATCATAGAGTACCACACCCTTCATACCATTCTTGTATCCTAAAAAAACGCATTTTCGAGCTCTTGACTCAAGTTTAGTTCGATGTGCATTTAGTGTGGATGCAAAAGCTAGGGAACCAAACACTTTAAGACTATGCATATCAGGATGTTCATTATGCAATATGAAATGAGGAGAAAGATTATTTAAGACTTGAGAGGGGAGTTTATTAATGATGAATGTTGCATGTAAAACAGCATATGACCAGAATTTTTTGGGGAGTTTTGACTGAAAGAGGAGGGCTCTTCCAACATTTAACAAATGTTGGTGTTTCCTCTCTACTCTACCATTTTGCTGTGGTGATTCAACACAGCTGGTTTGATGGATGATTCCCTTAGATGAATAAAATTCAGGGATATGAAACTCAACACCATTATCAGTTCGAATGGTTTTGACAGAAATTTTATGTTGGTTTTCTATGAGGTTGACAAAGTTTATGACATGCTGTCTAGCTTCAGATTTACTTTTCATTAAAGCGATCCATGTAAATCTGCTACAATCATCAACAGCAGTCAAAAAATAAGAGTGACCATGCAAGGATTGGACAGCTATAGGTCCCCAAATATCAAAATGAATCAAATCATAAGGATGATCAGCACGACTATTGCTAGTATTATAAGAGAGTTTTCTTTGTCTAGCATAGCTACAAACATCGCAAACATCTTTATGGTTAACAGTGATAAAAGGAAATTGAGAGTGTAAGTACAAAAGTCTACTATTGGATAAGTGTCCTAATCTAAAGTGCCATAAAGCTTTTTCTGGCAAGGTTACTGTGGCTTCTATAGCAGATGTGAAAGCAGGTGATTGTGTAAGAGGTGAAGCATTATCTCTTAGAGTTAAGTAGTACAATCCATCCTTTTGATCAGCAGAACCAGTCATCTTCAGAGTGACTTTGTCCTGTATAACACATTGTGAATTGATAAAGGTGACATTACAATTAGAAGACTCACATAATTTGGAAACAGACAAAAGGTTTAATGCAAATTCAGGAATCAAAAGAACATTATGCACAATGAACTCAGGAGAAAAATGGATTGTACCGGAATAGCTAGCAGTAAGACATTGTCCATTTGGAAGTCTAACACTAACTGGAATAATTTGCTTATAGGAGTGAAACCATTTTATGGAACTACAAATATGGTCAGAAGCTCCTGAATCAATGATCCAAGAACTATGGCTACTACTATGCATGCAATGAGATGTGTTACCTGTTGATAGATGACCAACTGCAACTTGATTAGAAGAAGCATGCCCTGAAGATTGACCAATGCCAGACTTCTGAATTAGCTCCATTAGAGTATTGAACTGGCCTTGAGTCATAGGAGAATTGTCACTTTTAGTGTCAGCACCAATAGAAAGAGATCCATCATCATCGCCATCTGATGCAACATTGTTGGCTGAATTCTGAAATTGCTTCTGCATATGTGGGGGAACACCATGTTTCTTAAAGCAATTTTCAACCGTATGGTTAGTTTTTCCACAAAAGGTACAAACACGAGCTCCATGCTTGAATGAATTGTTTCTTGTAGCAAACTTCTTGGAATCAACAGCATTAACCAGAGTATGGGACTCATCATTGGGAATGGTAAGCTGAAGTTGTCTTTCATGTTGAATGACCATGGAAAATATCTTATTCATGTGAGGCAAGGGATCCATTAACAGGATTTGGGATTTAACAACAGAAAATTGATCATTCAAACCAGTTAAGAATCTGATAACTTGCATCAATTGATGATTGGATCTCGCACTACGCATAGCTTCACAAGAACATTTGATGCGACATGTACAAGTTGGTAAAGGCAAATACAAATCTAACTCCTCCCAAAGAATCTTAAGTTCAGAAAAGAAATCAGTTACCGATTTGGTTTCTTGCTTGAGATTGTATATTTCTTGTTGTAATTCAGATATGCGGATGAGATCACCCTGAGAGAATCTTTCCTTCAAATCGTTCCATACATCAAGCGCATTCTCCATGAAGACGATGGACTGAGAAATGGAATCTGAGACTGAATTCATGATCCAAGAATGGACTAACATGTTGCAGCGATTCCAAGCACGCAAAGAAGGATCGAATGAATCAACCGGAGCAGGAAGAGATCCATCAATGAACTCAATCTTCATCTTTCCACCGAGCGCTCGCTTCATGCTTCGAGCCCATGAATGATAGTTAGAACCATTAAGCTTGGGAAGAACTGTAACTGACCCAGGACCATCGCTGGGATGAACAAAGTATGCGGAAGTTTGATCCAAAGCTGGATCAAGAGATGTTCGGGGAGGAGCCATGGAATCAAAGAAGATGAATGAACAAGCTAAAATTCAATTGAAAAAGCAGCGGAAGAAGGATCTTAATGGCGAATGATACCATATTGTGAAAATCAATTTCTCCATTAAAGAACAAGAAATGTAAACAAGAAATGTAGAGTGAAGGAGAAAGAAGATTTCAGAGTAAAGAAAATGATAGCTTGTTATTGTGTTACACGTGTGATAACCATGTCCATATATAGTATATGGCTATCTCTTAACTACCAATCAAAAACTCTTATTTGTACAACTCTATTAAAACTATAAGCTATATTACATTCTCAATACTAAGTGAAAGCTTAAACTTCGAATTATGGAGATACTTTATTATTATATATGATTCTAAGAAATAATTCATATCCATGTCACATGAATGTATTCCTGAACATGTGACTGCACATCCTTATGTGGTGAATCGTGTACGTTTGAAAAATCTTTAATTTAATATAAAATTATTTTTAAAATTAGAGTTTAAAATATTTTATCAAGAAAGTTTGAATATGTATTGGAGAGTAGAATCGTAGAATTTAAGTGCAAGGTTAAAGATATAAGGGAAGAGAAAACAACACCAAAAATTTATAGACGTTCGGTCTTAGTGACATATTTTTTCTTTTAAGAACTGATCTTGAGAGTATCCACTATGGCCTCCTTAGTTATCAACCAAATCTTGTTTCAAGACAATTTGGACTTGTCCAACTCTAACCTAAGTGTATGTATGATAAGAAAGGTCACATGTGTCTGCACTCTATGTTCTCGACTGAAGAAAGTTATGAGTCGAAGACTGCAAGATACATTGGCGTCATCTCTCACACTCCCATCTCTTTTAGACCTTCATTCTATTCTACTATGGAATTCCACAAATGGTGGTCGGAGTACTACCAATAACAAATCTATGATGTTTCAACCCTGTCGAAAGAATTAACTGCAGCTTTCGCTTCTACCCAGGAGTGTTTCCAGAAATGCACTTCAACACATATCAAAGAAATACAAGCGCTCCAAAAATTCTTTGAAACTGGTTATTGGCCAAATGATCTTAGTCGAACCTTTGGTGAGACAGCTTTTACTTTAAACGAAAAGTTTTCTAAAAAACTGGATAAGTTAAAATTGCCCTTATACGTTTGTCTCGAACAACGTTATGAAGTGGCTTTTAACATGTATCCTCCAAAATTCCCTCGATTACCCAATGCTGACTTTGGTGTGGCTTTTAGTCCCCCATTTCCAAGCTGGTTCGTTTGTGGGAATTTTACAAAAAAAATTCGCGAAGAACCCAAAAAACACGCCGAGCGAGTGGTTCCGACTAAGCATACCTTGGATAGTTTCAAAAGACATCTTCATATTTGTCTCGAATACGTTTGTGTTGATTTTTAGAATTCATAAAAACTAATAAATATTAATTAAAGTAATTTCTAAAAATTATTAAAAAACGTAAAAAAAACGTCATAATTAAAAAAATGGCACTTGGATTTAAAAAATATTTTTAAAATAAAAAAGATGCCATAAAAAATGACGTGGATTTAAAAAAAATTAAAAAAGTCACTTGGCAGGCCAAGTATGAAGATTTCATGGCCAAGTCAGCATGAGGGGAGATGCAATTTGGAATATGGGTTTCTCAAGGGGGGAATCACAATTTTTTTTAAGGGGGGGAAAAATCAAATCTCGCCTATATGGCAGGGGGTAAATGGCTATTAACCCAAAAAATTGCTCCAAATAAAATACATAATATATTCTTTGTATTTTATTTTTATTTCTCATATGAGTTATAACTTTTGTATGTTGCACAATATGGTCTTGAGGGACTAATTGAATTTAACTGGAAAAACTTGGAAGATGGAATACAAGAGCGGTTACTTGTAATATCATTCTTAATTTTTTCATCATTGGTTTTGGAGTTTTTTTAAACATGTCATTGTCTTTTTTGTTGTGGAGAATAGTACTAGTGTGTGGTTTGAGGTGTTATCTTCTGTTCAATTTGTGGCCATTCTGACACTATCCGAGGTTGATTCACCGATGATCCCGAAAGACCATTCAAACTTTGGATTCAGGATCGTATCTTCAGGGTCATTATTTTAATTTTTCTGTAAAATAATGGTCATTATTGTTAAGAAAAACTATTAAATACAACTTTGTAAAAAACAATTGTGAAAAATAGAAAAAACTGCTGCCTAATTAAAATAGTTTATTAAATTTATAAGAGATAATAAATTGGTTTCAATATTTGCTTCTGTATATAAATTGGATTCATATATTATTTTAAATATTTTTATTTTTATTTTTATTTTCTTTAATTGTACAAAAAATATAAAAATCCATGCGTTTACACAGATTTTGGCCTGGTTACCCGTGCGTTCACTCAGTACTCGTGCGTTCACACAAATTTTGTATGGATACTCGTGCGTTCAAACGACACTGGTATGTTACTTGTGCGTTCGCATATTGTATTGGTATGGTACGCACGTTTTTGTTTTCAAAATGAAATAAAAGTGTAAATAAAAAACAAAATAGTTTTACGAAAGTAATTTAATATTTTTAAAAGAAAATATTTCAATTTTTCATATATTATCTTAAAATATATTGTATCTTAAATGAAAAGTAATTTCCAAATAAAAATATTAGAAACATACAAAATTTAAAAACAACTCATTTTTTCGTGTTTCAATTCATAGGCTCAGTGCTACTGTTGATCATGTTGTTATGGAATCGAGGCTGAATTTTATTATCCATTAAGTAACCTAATCCATTTCGTGTTACAGGTATATGTTGGAGAATGGTTGCTAAACTGTAAGAATCAAGTTGTCCTTTCTACTTTCAAGGAAATCAGTGATCTTACATCAGGTCAGTATTATCATTTGGTTGTAATGTTCTCTTAGAATCTTACAACATGATCAAGACAAACATTTATTTACCCTCTTCAACTTCCATGATGCAGTATGTGGTAGCATTTGTTTTATTATTTTATCAGGAACTCTTAGCATTTTTACTTGATGGTCTCCAATCCATGAAGACTTAAATCTGTTAGAACAAGATTTGTTCTGATCAATATTCTTAGTTTTGATGATAACAATGTATATGAATTTTGCTTGAGATAATGTGGTACTCTAATCCTATGCAATTTCCATTTCAGGAAACATATAAAGAGTATACACAAAATCAGCGCAAGAAGCACTGACTCAGAAGGTTCAAGTATGCAACATCAGAACATGCTCTCGCAAGACATCAGAAGATGGTCAAGCAGAATCAGAACATGGTCTATTGAAGCATCAGAAGAACTTAAGATCAGAAGCAGAAGCACTGAAGTTCTCATGGTATCACGCTAGAAGCACTTCAAGGTCAGAAGACAAGAAGATGCTCTGCACCAAGCTGTTTGACTCTGATGATATTCAAATGTTGTTTATACAAACATCAGATCAGAAGCAAGTACAAGATGGCAGGCTACGCTGACTGACAAAAGGAACGTTAGAAGCTATTAAAGGCAACGTCAGTTAAAGAAGGAAAAGCAAGGCTCGAGGTAGTTGACAAAAGAGTGAAACATTATATGCAATGTTGTACGGATCACGCAACGCATTAAATGCTCCCAAGGGTCATCTTCTCAAACGCCTATAAATAGAAGTTCTGATGAGAAGCTGAATACAACACTTTGCGCAAACATACAGAAACGCTGTCAAATTCAAAAAGCTCTCAAACTTCATCTTCAACCTCACTTCATTACTGTTGTAATATCTTAGTGAGATTAAGCTTAAACTTTAAGAGAAATATCACAGTTGTGATTATAGCTTTTAAGAAGCATTGTAATACTCTTGTAAGAATTTGTTTACATTCATTTGTAAAGAACTAGAGGAGATCAAGTTGTGATCGGATTCTCTAGAAAGTCTTAGAGGGTATCTAAGCATTGTGTTCCTAGAGTGATCAGGTTGTGATCAGAATACTCTAGAAGACTTAGAGGTTATCTAAGTGGAAAACCACTGTAATCTTGTGTGATTAGTGGATTAAATCCTCAGGTGAGGTAAATCACTCCAAAAGGGTGGACTGGAGTAGTTTAGTTAACAACGAACCAGGATAAAATCATTGTGCAAATTGTTTTTATCTTAAGAGTTTTAAAACTTCAATTGGTATCAGAGCCTGGTTCTAAGGTTCAAGCACTTAACCGTGTTTAGAAAAGATTCAGGAAGAGAAAAACGCTTAAGTCAAGATGGCTGGTGAAACTCCAACACCTACATCTACATTTGGCTCTGCTGAGCAATACAATGGAAATGGTAACAATGGCTACACTAGACCACCAGTATTCGATGGTGATAACTTTGAATATTGGAAAGATAAACTCGAAAGTTACTTTCTTGGTTTAGATGGTGACTTATGGGATCTTCTGGTGGATGGTTACAAACATCCAATGAAAGTTAGTGGTGTAAAGCTATCAAGACAAGAGATGAGTGATGATCAAAAGAAGTTATTCAAAAATCATCACAAGTGTAGGACTGTTTTGCTGAATGCTATCTCTCATGCTGAATATGAGAAGATATCTAATAGGGAAACTGCCTATGATATATATGAGTCACTAAAAATGACTCATGAAGGAAACGCCCAAGTCAAGGAGACCAAAGCTCTTGCCTTGATCCAGAAATATGAAGCCTTCAAGATGGAGGATGATGAAAACATTGAGAAAATGTTCTCAAGATTTCAAATGCTAACTGGTGGATTAAGAGTTCTTGACAAGGGATACACTAAGGCTGATCATGTCAAGAAGATCATCAGAAGCTTGCCTAGAAGATGGGGTCCTATGGTGACTGCTTTCAAAATTGCCAAGAATCTGAATGAAGTCTCTCTTGAAGAATTGATCAGTGCTTTGAGGAGTCATCAAATAGAGCTGGATGCTAATGAACCTCAGAAGAAAGGTAAGTCTATTGCATTAAAATCTAATTTTAAAAAATGCACTAACGCTTTTCAGGAAGAAGAACAAGATTCTGAAGCAGAAGCAATAAATACTGCATGTTATATTCAGAATAGAATCTCTATAAGACCTATTCTAAATAAGACTCCTTATGAATTGTGGAAGAACAGAAAGCCCAACATTTCATATTTTCATCCTTCTGGATGTGTTTGTTTCATTCTGAATACTAAAGATCATCTTGGTAAGTTTGATTCTAAGGCACAAAAGTGTTTCCTTCTTGGATATTCTGAACGCTCTAAAGGCTACAGAGTATACAATACTGAAACATTGGTTGTAGAAGAATCAATCAATATCAGATTTGATGATAAGCTTGGTCTTGAAAAGCCAAAGCCGTTTGAGAATTTTGCAGATTTAGATATTGATATATCAGAAGCTAAAGAACCAAGAAGCAAAGTATCAGAAGCTGAAGATATCAGAAGCAAAGGATCAGAAGATCAAGTTGCTGCGTCTTTAGAGAATCTCAGAATTTCTGTGTAACACAGCTGTCACCAAGTGCTTTCTAAAGGTGAACACGTGTTCACACGATAAGTAAAAGCGTGCGTAAAACTGATGGGACGCCGCCCTAGGTAACTGTGTAAATCATTTCAAATATCACGTTCTCTCACCTAACGTCACTCATCATTAAATGCATTTGATTTTAATTGATTTTGTAACTGTTCATTCTCATAAATTTTTTGCATTCTTTTTCAAATCCGCCTCTATATATACATTTCAAATCATAACGTTTATCTTTTTCGCTCTTATTCTCTCTCTTCTTGCATGCATTTTTGCAACCTGTTTGCCCTCTTCTCTAACCCTAAACACAAAACCAAAAAGAAATCCAGTAATCTCAGTTGTGCTAGAATGGATGCTTCTTCATCTCAAGTTGTTGGTTCATCTTCTCAGCAACGTCAACAAGGAGAAAATCAACAGATTGTTCCTGTAGTCACTTGCTCGATTCCTAGGAATGAGTTGGAAGTGATTTGCGAATTAGTGGTTAATTTTGATAGTCTTGAAAAACATGAGTTTCATCTCAAGGACATGCTTTTTCAAGGATGGACGTCATTGTTTTCTGAGTTCTGTGGATCGGTTTACCCAGAACTGGTAAAGGAATTTTGGGTGCATGCTGTTGTAGCCCCTAAAGCTATTATATCATTTGTTCATGGTAGAATGGTTGTCATCACTGAAAACATTCTGAGGATGATGTTCGATTTAAGAAACCCTGAAGGTGTCTTTGAATCTGATCAGAGAACAAATTGGGATGCCGTTCTGACTGTTCTATACCCAGATGTAAAGAAAACAAAGCGTGTCAAAGATATGAAGGATCTTTACAAAATCTGGACCAAGATTCTTCTAGGGTGTTTCTATCACAGAAAATCAACTCATTCCGCAGATTTTGTCAACAAAGAGCAGCAATACATTCTGTACTGCATTGCCACTCAGAAGAAGGTTGATATTATCTACATAATTTTCAATCATATGTGGAATGCTGTAAGGGACTCCAGAAATGCCTTCAGAACGAAGATAATATTATTCCTTTTGGAAGAATAATCACCAATATTCTGGTTCATACCAAGACTGTTGAAGACTTGGAAGCTCAAGGAATTATCAAGGATCCTGTTACTGATACAGGAAGCTGCTTGAATGCCAACACCTTGAGAAAGATGAATCTTATTCAAGCTGTTAGGGTCATTCCTCAACCTCTCCCTGCAGCAAGAAGCAGAAGAAATCATGTTCTTGCTGAGTTTGAAACATTCTTCAGAAGTGAGTTGCCAGAAGTTAAGGCTCTTTATCTTGACACTCTCAAGAAAAGTGGTGGTCAAGATGCTGCTGCTAAAGGTGGTCGTAAGAAAGCTTCCACTTCCAGGCCTGCAGTTTCAGAAGATGTTTCAGAAGCTGCACTAGAAGTTGTTGCAAATAAATAAAGAAGGACAAAGCGTAAGTTTGGTCGTCCTTCTGTTAACCAGGAAAAGGAAACCCAAGAAGAAGCTGCTGTAGTAGTTGATGAGAATGCTGCTGGAAGAGAAGTTATTGCTGAAGAAAATCAGGAAGTATCAGTTGAAAATAAAAATAATGAACAAGAAGCTGCTGAGAGAAGGAAGAAGAAGAAGAGAAAGTTGAAGAAAAATAAGAATGTAGAAGATGGAAAGGAAGTAGAAAAGAAAAAGAAAAAGAAAAGAAAATTAATAATAGTAGATTCGGATGAAGAAGAAGAGATTCCAGAAGCTGTGAATCAGCAAGAAGAAGAAAATCAAGAAGGAGTAACTCAAGAAGTTGAAGGTCAAGAAGCTGTGGATGGAGAGAAAGAAAGACTGGAAAATGCCAGAAGAAGAGAAATTTCTCTTGGGAAGGCGAAGACTGTGTATGAGAAGAAGAAGAAGCAGAAAAGACTTGAAGCTGAATTTGAAGCTCTTTAGAATATGTCCAAAGGTATACATATTTATGAACCTGTCTCTGTCTCTATTTTTAATTCAGAATCTGTACCAACAGAAGTTCCGGTTACCACTCAACCAGAAATTCTACCAGAAACAGCCCCATCAGAATCACCTCAACTCACCCATGCTCTCACACCTCCTTCTTCTCCCCAAACAACAATTCTCATTCCTCCCTCTCCACCCACAACCAACATTGCTTCTGACCATCCCTTTGAAACCCTCATTCTTGATATCCAACCCCTTCAAACCCTCTTTCCTCCTCACTCAAATATCTCCACTTCTCAACCTCCTCTTCATGCTAACTATGAACCCATTCCTTCTCCCTCACAAAATAATCCTTCCATCTCTGACCTTCCAGATTCTGCATCACATGAGCAATTGCTTCGTGATTGCAACTACACACCCAAGCCTCGTACTGAACCTGAGTTAGTGGTGTTAGACTCTGAGAATGAAGCAGAATCATCTCTTTGTCTCGATAGAGAACCTCAACCCTATTTCCTTCTGAGACCAGATTTTGCCATCACCAGACTCAAATCCCGCCGGGAATTTTCTGTTGGTGTATGTTTTGAACTGTTAAATTTGAGACTACAGACAGATTTAGAGACTTTGAAGGCAGCACATCATGCCAGGATGGATGGTGTTGAACTCAGGAATCTCTGGAGGATGTTCAGAACACAGATGAACTATGAGTTCTGGAAGCTTCAGAAGATATGTGAAGCAGAAGCTCCTGGTCATCTTGGAATTCTGAGATCCTATGAAGAGTTCTGGCACAGTCCCCTTGGAGGCATATATTGTTTTGAAGAGAAAGCTTTTGTTGATGAACTGGCAGAAGCTTCAGAAGCTGAACAAGAAGCACACTCTTGGGATATTGTTGTGTGGAAGCCCAAGTTTCCTGTTCTGACTGAAGATTCCCAATGGTTATTCCACTGGCTTAGGGCAAAATCTTCTGAGCAGGCTCCTACCATGGCTGTTCCTGAGGTTGTCTATCATCCAGTCGTTGCTGCTCCCATTCCTCCAAAGAATTTGGCTGAGATTCTTCATGCCCTGGAGAATGGAGTTTCTGATCTTCCTACCCCAGAATATGATGAAGATGCTTCTATGGAAGAAGCTGATGCTGAGAAACAAGATGCTGAGAATCAATTTTCTGAGAAAAGTCCTGTTCCGGAAACTCAAGAAGATGTTCTTACATTGGATGCTTCTGTTGGACATGCTATTCCACTGAATGTTGGTGATGAAACTTCTGGTGAATCCTCTCGTCTGGAGAAGACGTTGGAGGCTCTTCAACAGAATCAAGTTGTTCTTGCTTCTCGCCTGGATAAGCATGATGAAGCACATGAAGAATTCAGAGACTTCATGAAGAAGCAAAATGAAAGCACTTCTGGGATTCACGACATGCTGGCCAAGATCATGTCTAAGCTAGGCTAGTCGTAGTCTTTTGAGTCTTAGATGTCTCTTGTTCTTGCATATGTCTTCTTGCATTGTTTCTTGTATCTTCTGATATCTTCTTATGATCAATGAAATCTTCTTTTCTCTCATATTGTTTATTTTTCATTTGAATCTTTTATGTTTTTTGATGTTATGACAAAAAGGGGGAGAAAAGTGATAAATGATCTGATTTATATTATCAGTTGTTGGGAGTAAGTCTCCACATTTCTAACAGAATTTGCAAGTTCTATGTCCTTGAGTTTTTTGCAGGATTGAAGACATTCTAAAAAGCTCAACATGAGAAGCAAAGACATGGGGGAAAAGCAATTCTATATAGAAACATGCTCATGGGATTTGAAACAAGCTGAGTGCTGTGAAGCTTCAAGATCAGAAGCAAGAAGGAAGAATGTTCTAATATTCTTGTGACAGAATATGCTATAACACATTCTTATCCCTTATATGTTCTGATGCATTTTTTATGTGTTCTGATACAATTTATTTTGTGCTCTGATACATACTATATGCTCTGATACATATTTTGTGTTCTGATTCATTCATGCTCTGACTTTTGTCGTTTAGCTTGTTCTGAAACATTTCAGGATGTAGAGATGCTCTGATGATGCTCTTGAAGGATAGAAAAACACTTAGAAATGGGGGGTTTGAATAAGTGTAGTCTTAAAAACTTGAACGATAAAAAAAATTGCACAGTTATTTTTATCCTGGTTCGTTGTTAACTAAACTACTCCAGTCCACCCCCACGGAGTGATTTACCTCACCTGAGGATTTAATCCACTAATCGCAACAGATTACAATGGTTTTCCACTTAGCCCACGACTAAGTCTTCTAGAGTATCCTGATCACAACCTGATCACTCTAGGAACAAATGCTTAGACACAAGCTAAGACTTTCTTAGAGTATCCTGACCACCACGTGATCACTCTAATTACAACTGCTTAGACACAAGCTAAGACTTCCTAGAGTATCCTGATCAACACTTGATCACTCTAGTAACTTACAAATTAATGTAATCAATTCTAAGAGTATTACAATGCTTCTGAAAGGCTATAATCACAACAGTGATATTTCTCTTAACGTTTAAGCTTAATCTCACTAATATATTACAACAGCAATGTAGTGAGCTTTGATGAAGATGAAGTTTCTGAGCTTTGATTTGAACAGCGTTTCAGCAAGTCAATTATCAGCAGATTCAGTCAGGATTCGTTAACCTTGCTTCTCATCAGAACTTCATATTTATAGGCACTTTGAGAAGATGACCGTTGGGAGCATTTAATGCTTTGCGTATTCCGTACAGCATTGCATTTAATGTTTCACGCTTTTGTCAACTACCTCGAGCCTTGTTCACGCTGTGTCTACTGACGTTGCCTTTAATAGCTTCCAACGTTCCTTTTGTCAGTCAGTGTAGCCTGCCACCTGTACTTTCTTCTGATCTGATGTTTGTGTATACAACATTTGAATATCATCAGAGTCAAACAGCTTGGTGCATAGCATCTTCTTGTCTTCTGACCTTGAAGTGCTTCTGAGCGTGATACCATGAGAACTTCAGTGCTTCTACTTCTGATCTCAAGTTCTTCTGATGCTTCCAAAGACCCATGTTCTGATTCTTCCTTGACCATCTTCTGATGTCTTGCCAGACCATGTTCTGATGTTGCATGCTGAACCTTCTGAGACAAAGCTTCTGAGCGCTGATTTGTGCATACTCTTTATATATTTCCTGAAAGGGAAATTGCAATGTATTAGAGTACCACATTATCTCACACAAAATTCATATCCTTGTTATCATCAAAACTAAGAATATTGATCAGAACAAATCTTGTTCTAACAATCTCCCCCTTTTTGATGATGACAAAAACATATATAAATGATATGAATTTGCGATCAGAAAGAGCAGACGGCTAAAGACAATTTACACAGCTATAGCATAAGCATGTGAATATGTCTCCCCCTGAGATTAACAATCTCCCCCTGAGATGAATAATCTCCCCCTGAAATTAATACTAGAAGAATTTTATAAATAAAAGACTTCCCTGAGTATTTCAGTAGAGACGTTCACAGTGCTTGATCTTTAGAACATTCATGACTTCTGATTTCTGCTTCCATAGGACAGCTTCAGAACATTGAATTTCTTTAGATCCTCAGAACATTCACAGCTTCTGATTCCTGCTTCCATTCGGACAGCTTCAGAACTTGAATTTCTTTGATCTTCAGAACATTCACAGCTTCTGATTCCTGCTTCCATCGGACAGCTTCAGAACTTGAATTCCTTTGATCTTCAGAACATTCACAGCTTCTGACTCTTGCTTCCAGCGGACAACTTCAGAGCTTGAATTTCTCCTTACATTTCTTCATGCTAGATTGTATCAGAACATTGTTGAATGTACCAGAGCTTCATCAGAGCATCTCTACATCCTGAAATGCTATAGAACAAAACTAAACGACAAAAGTCAGCATGAATGAATCAAAACATAAAATATGTTTCAGAACACATAATATGTATCAGAGCCATATAAGCCATATAGAATGTATCAGAACAAATAGACA
The DNA here is from genome assembly GCF_029867415.1 of Vicia villosa. Taxonomy (NCBI): domain Eukaryota; kingdom Viridiplantae; phylum Streptophyta; class Magnoliopsida; order Fabales; family Fabaceae; genus Vicia; species Vicia villosa. The sequence goes on from NW_026705741.1 coordinate 178,748, forward strand.
TTCAGAATCAGATCATATTCTATCATCAGAATATCTGAACATTCTTCCTTCTTGCTTCTGATTCTGAAGCTTCACAGTGTCGCTACCGCGAAAATTAACAGAGTCGCCACTAACATATTTATCCTAAAAAGGGAGGGAATGCCAGCAAACCACAAAACAAAACAACGGTCTCACGACCAGAGAAAAAGGGTAAGGGAGTCGGTTACGCGAGGGGAAGGTTCTAGCACCCCTCACGCCCATCGTACTCGATGGTATCCACGCCTGTGTCTAAACCTATGGGTGTGTAATACCCCAATTTTTGACCTAAGATACCACCTCATATCATTTGCATATGCATCATTTGCATCTCTAACAAATTGCATAGCTTGTGTTTGCTACTTGTGACTCAGCAGGATTTGATCAGGAAATCACTCATCAGTACAAGTAACAATCAATTAGGGCTTTGTTCTCCCTTCATTTCAAATGAATCATCTTCATCAACAATCCACATTTGGTCCTCAGAGATTCACTTCAACAAGCTCGAAGGCTCTGAATCGACCAAGTTAGGGTTTTGACTGAAGACAGCATACTCCTGACTTTTGCTCAGAATTTGACCTAATGACTTGGGACATGACCTCAAGACCCCAAGTGCATAATTTTGACCTAATCCATTGGCTCAAAACATCTCCTATACAAAGATTGATCAGACAAATCCTCAGAATTAGGGTTTTGAACTATCAGGGACTGAAATCAGGGATCACATTTGGGAAACCCTAAAAATCCCCAGGAAGTCAATCAAAGGTTTCAATCATCCTCAAATAACCCCTATGACAATATACAATGGAAATTACATCTCAATTCAAGACCTACAGGCATCGATTTCATCAGGTCGACAATTAGGGTTTTTGACCTAATTCACTGAGCAACTGACTTTTTAATCAGGACATGGTGCCACAACTCAAATCATGATTCAATATCCTCTAATACCTCAATATGATCCATTCATACTATTCATTTGATGAGGATAGCTTGTTTCACTTGAAATCTCCAGAAACGCGATTCGTCTGAAAAAGTCAACTGTACAAGATCACCATTGACTTTTGGGGAATTTTGGTCAACCATGACTTTTGAAGTTTTGAATCATCAATATATGATAAGAGAAGTCATTTGATCAAGGAAAATCAAGAAAATCAATCAAGAATCAAAAGTCAAAAGTTTGACTTTTCATACTTAGAAAAATTTCTAAGTGTTTTTCAATGGTTTTTTCCAAACTTTGGAAGGGAATTTCTCAAAATTTCACCTACAAACTGAAAAAAACTTCCAACATGAAAGTTGTAGATTTTGATCCAATAAACAACTTTGACACATATAAATTTTTTCCATAAGATCAACCATTTAAGAGATATGGTGCTTCAAAGTTGGTACTTTTTGAAAACTTCACTTGAAATCTCATTTTCTTCAAAGTTCATGGATCTTTTTCACCCACTTCCTTAAAGATCTTGAAGAAACTTTCAACTAGGGTTTTGAAGTGTGTCATATGAGCTTTCCAAAATGTCTAAGAGCATGGAAAAATATGGAGTATAGCTATGGTTTTGATTTTTGCAATTAGAAGCCATTATGCATGAAATTATAAGCCATTTTCACTAAGTTCAAATGCTATATGGCTTATAATTCAATTGATGACACACCAAAGCAATGATTGAATGATATTTTTCTGATTTGAGATCAGAATGGAAAGAGATAAGAAGCTTAGAGAAATAACCATGGTTAAGTCACTTTAACCATTTTGCATTAAATGGTAAGATTCCTTTCTATCTCCAAATGCCAAATCATCGCTTCTTGAAGCAAGTTGCAAAGCTCTGAGTTCAGACTCTTTGGCCTATAAATAGAGGTCATTACCTCATTCAAAATCACACCAAAACCTCACAATTATAGGTTTTCTCTCTTCTTTCTTGAATTGCAAGTCTCTTAAGTTTCAAAGAGGTAAAATGCTCAACCTCTAAACCTTTGAAGTTCTGAGCAAAATGATGCTTCCCACAACTCATAAACATCATTTGGAAGTTGTCTGATCCATCCATACACCCCAAAAACACCCAAAACTCAGAATCATCATCTCACCTCCAAATATGCATAACCTAAGCCTTATCATGCCAAAATCAATTCCAGGTCATTTCTGTCCAAACTAACACTTCAAACACCATCCATATACTTCATATGAACTATCCAAACACTCATCATCAACCTGAAACATCAGAATCATCAAGCTCGATTCTCACTTGCTCCTACTGCAGATCGGGTTCCACCAACTGATCCAGATGTTTTCAATCCACTCCAAGCATCCAGACACCTTCCATATGGTCCATTGAAGCTATCCAGATCATCAAACAACTTCTGTAACACCTCTATTGCAGAATTTGAATCCCAGCTTGGCCGTTTTTGAAGGTAAGTGTTATGAACTTCAAACTCATACATACATGCATCATAAATGAAAAATTGAGTTGCTATCTTGTTTCTGCACTATCACTGATCAATAGCCCTCAATCAATTTCATAATTCATCAATCATACACAATTTTAGAATGAATCATAGGATTAGGGTTCTTCGTGTTCATCAGAGAATCAATGGCCCTAGAGTTAAAATAAATGAAATCAAAGACCACCATCATGTTCCTCGTGAAAAACCGAGTGAGATAGACCCTTTGATCGATCAAAACAACACAGATTTGAAGAAATTCAAAAATCAGTTAGGGTTGTGTTCTTGGCGCCAGATTTGGTTTGGGAATTTCAAATTCTTGATTTAAAATATATTTTATCAAACGCGTATGTTTAACAAGCCACAAGCGTGGCTCAGTTGGTCCAGGTTTTGGCATGTGAGAGAGAGGGCGCAGGTTCAAGTCCTTTGGAAGACAAAACCATATTTTTTACCATTATTTTTCTTCAATTTCTTTACAACTTTAACCCATTAATTAACACATCAAATTAATTCATTTTTCATTCATTTTTTACACACCTCTTATTTAATATACATATTTTGACAATATCAAAAAAAAATCACAAAAAAAGATTTATTTAATGTGTTTTTAATTAGGTTTAAAATGATACATTTTTAAGTGTTTTTAAATACTTTAAATATTGTTTTTCATTTAAATTTTTAACCTAATCACTTGTAAATATTTTTTGTGATCAAACCCTAATCATTTAGGTCTTAATTGAGTATTAAAACTTGTTTTAACTTAATTAAGTTGACTTTTGTCAAATTCAAATCGTTTTAAAACAAGCGATCGCATTTCTTTTCAAAACGATAAACCATTTCTTTTTGAACTATTGATTAAACCTTTTTAATTGATCAATTGATTTTCAAAACGAAGTGGGGCCTCTCGAATATTAGAGAGTATAAGACCCACTCTTTTTTTTCCTTTTACAGTTTTTCTTTGTACAGAAAACTTCTTTCAAAACAAACTTTCAAACAGTTTTCAAAACGACGAAACCTCGCGTCTGTTAATAAACAGTCAACCATGTTTTGTAAATACCACGGGCCTCCACGTAGGTATAAGTCCCAAGCCCTTTTGTGCATACCCATTCCTGTACATGAAATTAGGTATTTCATTGTACACACACTTTTGTACATATCTTGATCTGTTTTTAACTTTGAATAACAAATCAAAAATGAAGGTTTTTCTTTAAATCTTCCCAAAAATATACCATGGGCCTCCATGTAGGTATAAGTCCCAAGCCCTTGTAAAAACCTGTTCACATAGCTTTGAATAAATTCAAGTGGACCTCTCCCCGAGTGTGAGTCCCGAGCCCCTGTGTATACAAATGGATCATGCTTACAGGTATATTTCCTTCATAAACTCCATTATATACACACACTTTGCCATATATAATTATTCATAACCTGTTCATGTTTGTTCATGTTTGTTCATACTTGTTCATGTTTGTTCATATGTGTGATATGTGTGCTTGTTCAACTTAGTACAACACTAGGTTCCCCATAGCCTCCTATTGGGCTTCGTGCAAAGAATCTCCCTAGTTTAGGTTAGGACATAGAGTATGGTTTCCCGGTGAAATCGCTCTAAGAGCTCAGACCAACTATACCATGCCTCCCCTTGGGCTTTGTACAAACGAGTGACCCTCCCATAGCCTCCTCTTGGGCTTACAATGCAAGGACCCTGGATTGTCCCTCCCATAGCCTCCTCTTGGGCTTACAATGCAAGGACCCTCGGATAGCCTCCTCTTGGGCTTCGTACAAGGACCCACGGGCTTCTTATAAGCATCCCCAATATCCAAATCAAAAACCCTAGGAAATTAGACATTTATCATCTCTATGATAGGAGTATCTCTTCTATATCATCACAAACAATTAATCAATCAAACTTTTTTGCCACAAGGCTAGCTAATCAATCAAACTTTTTTGCCACAAGGCTGGCTAATCAATCAAACAGTTTTGCCACCATACTGGCTGATTAATCAAAGTTTTTGTCACAAGGCTGACTTCATTGAAACTTTTGCCACGAGGCTGGCTGATTAATCAAAACTTTTTGTCACAAGGCTGACTTCATTGAAAGTTTTTGCCACAAGGCTGGCTAAAAAACATCTTTATCATTCTAAGCGCCATAAGTGGCATGGCCCAGGGCTTATAATGAAAAGATTTTCAAACAAAAATCAAACAGATGTATGTGATGATATAGATTAGATACATCGAACATTTAGATGACAGTTGTCTCTTATCCTTTGCTTCCACTAGCATAAGTGGGAACTACGATTGCTCTGACTTTCTCAACATCCCTTTGAGAATACGTAGGCACAAGGTCGATCCTTGGCGAGCAAAATAAAACAAAAAAAACCATTCAAACCTTAGCACCCGTAGACCCCGAGCTACAGATGCTCTGATTCCCTCTAAGGGATATGTATGCAGAGGATCGCGATGATCTTTGCGAGCATAATCAAACAAACACCTTAGGTCCCACCTATTTCACAACAGAACCTCTCAATAACATGGAATGAAAAACAAAACAAAGAAACCTATAGAGTACTATAGATACGTTGGGTGCTAATACCTTCCCTTCGTATAACCAACCCTCTTACCCAAGATCTCTCCCCCACTTTTAGGTTATTGCAACTTTTTTCCTTTTCCTCTTTTGGAAACAATAAAAAGTTTGGTCCGTACAAAAGAAAAATCATTTTTATGAGCACTCGAGCCCAAAGAAGGCATCAGGTGTCTCATCCCGAAAAAAGACAACGATTTTTCGCCCGCGACAGGGTGTGTAAGCAAAATGCGCTAATCTGGACTAAAATGAATGCAGAATGTAGGGAAAAGAAAGAGTTATGCTCGCACGGGCCCTACCCCGCTGCCTACGTATATGTTTTGCAGAATCAGAGCTACCGTAGCTCGGCTAACTAATTTTTTGTTTGTTTTGTGTTTTTTAGGTGAACAAGTTACATTCACACTCCGCTGCTCGACCTTTGGAGACTTATGCTGGGAATGGAGCGGAAATAACAAGCTCTTAAGAAAAGAAAATCAAAGAGTGTGGTTTGTGTTTTAAAAGATGCATGAGGAAAACCTAAGCTAAGGGGGAAAGCCTGCTACCTAATGTTATCATACAAAGGGTGCAAATCTAACTAAACTAACAACCTACAAGAAAAGGGGAAAGCATACAATGATATCACACAAACGAGCATCCGCTCGTAAAGCAAACAAACCAACGGTACTGACCGAATGGTAGAAAAGCGGTCCCGCCATAGCCAAGGGGAGCAGCTCAACCCAAGTCAACCAAGCATTAGACCTCGCGAAAGTGATCGGGCCATAGACAAGAGGGCGGATCCCTCTCAGCAACCAAGCCGTCACGGATCATAAAGGAAAACGGTGCGTGCGTACACCGAGAATCAACGTCGAGCGACGCGAGCTATAGGAAAGGCGGGGATCCGGCTGCATGAACCCTTTTCCTGACATACTCGATAACAAGATCTTGTGCAGGTTCAGAAGCGAGCAACGCGAGGCGTGCGCATACCAAACAGACTCGATGAGACTAGGCGGGGGTTGATTACGAACCCTTGACCGCATGCCTTCCATGAGGACTTAACGGAGTGCCATATAGGACTTATTACACCGTGACTCCCTGCCGCAAAGCACAAATATAAACACACCAACAAAAACAGAGCCTCTTTCGAGGACTTGGCCAGATGCATGTCTAAGTCCTACTTCTCATGTCATAGGATGATGCGAGAAAGCGATAAAGTGCAAGAAAAGTAAAATGAAACGAAATCAATACCAAACGGATGATGATCCGTAAACTAAAGCGAAGAGAGCGAGTAAACTAGGATCCCGCGAGCGAGCTAGCAAAAGCAACAGCAAACATGTCAGCACTCCGATTAGAATCCGCATAAGCAATCAAGAGTCGGCGCGATGAAAGTAAATCATGCGCCAACGTGTGCATCGGGCACAACGAATACCATACACCTGCAAGGGAAACATAAATCCGGACAAGCAAGTATAATGATAAAGGATGCGTGTAGAAACGCGAATCAGAGAGAGGATAAATGTCGTGTCCCGCAAATAAAGCGGAACACGAGAGCGGGCATCGACCAGAGCCTCCATGTTGCCTTGCATACTAGCACACACGTTAGAGATAACAAGACACCGCAATCGGAATTGCGTTATTGAATTATAAGCTGAACCGGAAATGGATAACGGAATAGAAAGTGAAAACATAACAAAAGCGAATAAGAAGAAACATGAGATAGTATTCAAAAGCAAATCAAATATGTACACTAAAACTACGGAAGCCAACACAAGTATTTACATGCACAACGGTACACCGAAACGGCAAAACCAGGTAAAAACAGTGAAAACTAAACTCGTCAGAATTAATCCAAAATTTTATTGCAAGGTTAAAACGTGCTAAAGAAGTCAAATATGCAATTAGAATTTACAAAATCGGCTCAGAAGCACGACTTTCGGAATAGGGGCAGTAGCAAAAACGGTAAAAAAAAGTCGGCCGAAAACAAAAATAAACTGTACAAACAGCTCCGAAAATATTATTGCATATAAAAAACACTATTCACATTCGCAAAAAGTCCATGCGGTTCAAGAGTTATGACGTTTTGAAGTGAGACCGACACGACGCGTGTGTTTTGGAAAATCCGGTAGAAACAACAAACAAAGCATGACAGAAAGTTGCAGCATTCATACACATCCAATAGTATTCAAGACAATCACATTATCATTTTGAAGAACAACAAATCAACAACACCAACTTTATGCCCAACATATGTTTCCAAAAGCCAAATTTTCATGAGTTATGGAAATGAAGTGTAGTTGACACCAATGAATTTGCTGCACTATAATATCACAAAAACCAGTCCCAAAAGGCTTATAAAACATGTCCCCACTTATTGCAAAACCTCATGGTAATTAGCATAAAAAGTACACATTTGCAAGTGGAATTTTGGTGCGCAAAACAAGTTTTCAAGTGATATCAAAGTAACAAGTAGCAAAAGTTAAGCAACAAGCCAAATACATAACAAGTTTCCTTCAATTTCCACACCTTTATGAGTCAAAAAGCAATGAAATGCAACAACAATTAACTCAACCAAAATTCTGCATCATTAGAGTTTCAAAACAGTCCCCAAAACACTTTGAAATCACATTTAAACATCACACAAAAACTAGAACTCAAGCACACTTTGTTTATATATATTTCTCAAACATTTCGTGAAGCCAACTCAAGCATTAACATCACTCTACCTCTCCTGAGCCAACAAATTTATCACACAATTCTAATTCAAACATTCTCATGCAACAAACTCAAGCAACTTCATGAATCAACAATCTCTTCACCACTTCAAGTTCAAGAAACAATTTACTTTCACAAAACAAACATGCAACTCAAGGATTTATGAACTACTCATTAAGCACAAATCGTGATATCAACTATTTCATGAGCCAAACAATCGTTAGCAACAACAAGTCATCAACGAATTTCCAACCAAACTTTGAGTTTTAAGTTTAATTTTCTTCATGGAGCAAGTTATGCTATATCCTCCCCATCAACAACTAAAGACCACCATATCATGGAGATTATCAAAAACTAAAATAGAAAATCAGCATAGTCATAAACTCCACAATACATATTAGCACCAGTTGTATCAATTTAACTCACACCACACAAAAGTCCTTATTGCTAATCAATTAACAACAACAGCAACTATTGATAGTAATGATTTTCTGCACCGTTACCGCTTCGCATCAATTGAATCACAGCAGCACCGAAACCATACGAACAATAACAACAATTATATGAACCACAATCACAATTATATGAAAAAGCAAACAACGATTACATCATCATCATTACAATTAGAATTAACAGCAACATCCATAATCAAAACTCAATATGACATCAAATTCCATGGTTTAATTCAAAGCATTATTTACCGAAATCAGATGCGAATTCAACATGCAAATAGGAGAGGAGGTTCACGCGGAGGAGGATATCCGAAAATCAGCGGCACATAAGGAGTGTGTATCACGATCGCGCGATGGAGACGGAGGGAGTATCGTGGTGGTTTTCCGGCTGTCAACTGGTCCGGCACGGTGGTGATGCTGAACGGAAGAGGGAGATTCAAGTTCTTGATGACTTTTGATAGCTTTTTGGAGATGTGTTCTTGAAGTTGTTAGAAATTTCTTGAGAAAATGGATTTTGATTTGAGAGAGTTGAGAGAAGAATTGAGAGAAAAGTTTATGAGATTTTTGGGAGAATTGAAGTTATGAGAGAAAAAGAGGGAAAATTGTTTATAAAGGGTAAGAGGTGAAATGTCAAAAATGCCCCCGACGTATCTCTTTTTTGCTCGTTTTCGGGGAAACGTGAATCGGTGCGAAATTCGGAAATAAAACGAACATCACTGCGAAGGTGACCAAATTTGTGACTCGTAGCCGCGAGAATCGTCTCAATCCGACAAACGGTGAGGAAATTATGCGCGTTTGAATGACGAGAAAAATCGGTTCATCTGGTGCGACTGTGCAGAATTTTGTGCGTACCGCTCAAAGAACGCGATAAAACTCAAACTTCGGCTCGAAATCTGACTTAGCACGTGTGACGAAGAATCGAAGATAAAGAAATTTCCGAGTGAATGCCGCCGGAATGGACTTCATACGATAAAAAACGAAAAAGTTATGAATTTTCGAACTCGGCGCGACATACCCGAAAGCACACTTTTCACTGAAAAATCAAGGCGTTCTTCAAAATGCTGGGAATTTTTGGTGCATAATTGGTCTTTGGTCCGAACATATAAAATATTGGTAATGATAGTACGGAGCTCCAGTTAAATTTTCAAGAGAATCCGACGAGCGGATTGTGAGATTTGAATTTTTTATTGTCCGAAAACCCTACATTCAGCACCGTTTTTCACTGCGAAACCTCAAGTAATTTGCAAATTTGACGACCTTCCTCAAAGAATTGGCTTCCGAGCCGAACACGAAAGTTGTAGATATCGTCGAAACAGTGGAGACAACGCGGGAACTTAACTCATATCACCTTCCAAATAGTATTTGTGAATTTTCTCGTACTTACACTGTTTAAACCATTTTTCACACCGTATCTTCTTAAACCCATGAAAACTCTTTATTATTTTTCTTCAATTTTTGAATGACGAAATAAACGTCATTATTAACTTATAGCTCAAATAAAGAGGGCAAATTTTGGGGTGCAACAGCTGCCCCTATTCAAACTTCTTGAACCTGACGAGTGAGAAACGAAAGTTTCGAATCGTTGAGGTGGAAGGAGATTGAATACCGGAATGAACTCGAAAATTTGCACTCTTGATCAATAGAAGATCCTGTCTTATAATAATACGGAATGTACCACCCCGCAAGCAGGGAGAAAAAACTTCAATCGATCTAGATAATAAATATGTTCCAACTTGTGATAAGAGGGAACGGGCACCCACAGGCAGGGGAAACACTTCAAATGATCTGGGCATCAAGAGAAGGAACATCTCGACTGATCTGAGTATCAGGCGTAGCAGATGTCTCCGAACTTGCATCGGGATAGATGTCTTAGGTCGATCTGGGAATCAAAGGAGATACGCCGGTTGATCTGGACATCAACGGGTAAAAGTATCTCTGATCTGGGAATCTGGGCAGACATCTCTTCTGATGCAATTAAAATCATCAGGTAGATATTCCTACTAATCTGGGAATTAGCGGCTAGCTCCTTCGTAAGACCACGGGGATCCGGAGGCGGCTCCTTCAACTGAACTGGGAATCAGGATAGGAACAATATCTCTTCCGAACTGTGTACGCCGGGGAAAGAATGCCTTTAAACTGATCTGGACATGATGCCAGAAAATAAGTAGGACAATCTTCATCTGATTGAAAAAGTCAATCAGGCAGATATCTCCATCTGATCTGATGATATCAGTGGCTTGCTCCTTCGTAAGATCTTGGGAGATCCGGAGGCGGTTCCTTCAACTAATCTGAAACTGGATATTAGGATAGGAACAGATATCTCTTTCGAACTGTGTACGCCGGGTAAAGAAAACGTCCTCAACTGATAGTAAGGTATCAGGACTGGGCAAACGAATTTCTTCTTCTGAACGAACTAAATCGTCAGGGAGTAGATATTTCCAACTGATCTGATGTATCAGAGGGCTTGCTCCTTCGGAAGATCTATAGAGATCCGGAGGCGGTTCCTTCAACTGAGATGGATATCAGGATAGGAACAAATATCTTCCACCGATCTGGGGACATCGGGAATAGGAATGTCTTTGAACTGATCTGAGCTGCGTCAGAAAATAAGTAGAACAATCCTCTTCTGAATGAAAAAGTCAACCAGGCAGACATCTCCATCTGATCTAGATATCAATGGCTGGCTCCTTAGGAAGATCTTGGGGAGATCCGGAGGCGGTCCCTTCAACTGATATGAATATCAAGAATAAGGACAGATATCTCATCCGAACTGTGTGCGCCGGGAACGAAATGTCTTCAACGGATGAAATGACATTCCTCTTCTGATCTCAACATCAGGATAACGCCCATAATTATTAGGCGAGTATTGCTCTCTGGGGAGCATTCGTATCTGGATAACTTTCCTGCAGAAAGAAACAGATATGATATGATTTATGCATGATGCATGTATGAATGTTTATAGAATAACGTTCCCGAGAAAGAAGACGTTATACGCTTTTGAGAATGCTATGCAAATGATGCATGATTCGGACGCTGCTTGGGGAAACAGCGGAAGAGCACTGAATTGCTGAAGTAGTCCTGGAGAGATTATAGAACTCTGCGGGGAGGACAAGATGAGTGACTAGAAGTCACAAACTACGAGCTGACAGAGATGGATCAGAAATCTGTTGGAGACGATCAAATCTAGATGTGAGCTCTAACTGGGGAATAAATCCTGCTTAGGGATATGAACATCCTGATTAACTGCTTAGGGAATACCCTGGCAACTTCACTGGAGAAGCAAATTCTCGACACACTGGGGATGTGAAGATAAGGGCAAGTCATGAAGACAACTCTGATGAGGAGTAACAAACTTGCTTGCGTAGAACGCATTCCGCTGGGGAAATCCTTGAAGGACACAGATTCTGCTGAGGAAAGAATCAGTGGGGAAGATGAATACTTCTTCAAAGCGAGCTGCTGAGGATATGAGAGATCCGCTGGGGATAAGGAACTTGACATAAGAACCTCTTGTTAAGACAACTCCACTGGGGAATAAGATAACTCTCTTGGGGACAACAGGTCAATCTGTTGGGGAGAGAAACGCTCTACTGGGGAGAATGAGGGACTCGGGCAAGGAACCTCATTAAGAGCTTGTTGGGGAATCAAATACCATTCGATCATGATTCAACTGGGGATAAGACATTCCACCGGGAATAAGACTTCTGAAGCACGGAGATTGCATTGATATGTGCTTTGCTGGGGAGATGAGAATCTTGGAACAAAGAAAACCTCCTCTAGACGCACTTAGTTGGGGAATGAGAGTCTCTCACTTGGCTAGACCCGCCAATAAGCTAATGTGATGCACTCGAAAGGATGCACCTACGAGATAAACAGATGGAAATGCCCCAAGATATAGCATAACATCTTTACGGGATTTCCTCACATGACAGAGAATAGTAATGCTCACCCACAATGGGCAAATGCAAGAGCAAACAGATTGTCAGACATCTTGGCTTTGAAACTTTCCAAACAAGCAATGGATTCAATGAGTTGACAAGCAAGCAGTGATTAGAACACCAAACAAGCATCGGCAAGAGTATCCAACAGGCACTGATTTTCTGAGAGAGTGCCATCAGGAAGTGGGCTTAAGGGGTCAAGCAAGTATCGACTTCAAAGAGACCAAACAAGCATTGGCTTTCAAAGAATTCTGCAGATTCTCATTGATTGTGAGGATGCCAACAAGTATTGGACTTTCAATCTCAGATCAATGTTAAGGATGACGATCCTGACTTTCAACGGCCTTCGAGTTCATAAGTTGTTTAGCTAACACCTGAACTTTCAATTGAACACCTCCTGATGAGGAAAGAATGCCAATGCATAGTGTCTTGCCCCAGCCTGTAGGGACTTTAAAGAAATTCGTCTCGTAAGGACTTCTTGATATTCATGCAATCATAGCCAACTTGCCCCAGTATCATGAATGTTAGAACCATGCCTTGATTGATCAGTGTTGGAGGTAACTTCAACTGCACTTGGGTGAATGCCCCTGATTGCTTAGCATTTTGAGAGATTTTTCGAATCTTGACCTGATTGCCTCAGATTTAGTGAAAACTTGCTCGACAAAGTAATCAAATGCTTTTGTGCCCATGAGGGTGATCAGACTTTGAAATATTGTTGCCTCTACTCAACGGAGTTCGGAAGACAACTTGTCCTTCGGGAGGATAAAACGTTTTCATCTGAAGTTCATGATGGAAACTTTCTTGATGCCAAGCACTTGTTCATATGCAAAGAATGTTTATTATGAGAAATATAATTCTAATGCAAAGAGTATGTTTGTCTCAAAGTTTAAAGAAACTTTTTGAAAGGATGTCGTAACATCAAGTTTTTTATGAAAGAAAGATGGTGTGATACCAACTCAAGCGTTTAGTGGATCTCCTAGGAGTCAGTTTACCGTATCATCATGTATAGTTTGCTTTCGAATTAACCCTGCTTCAATAGGACTTTTCAGGGTTGTAACGTGGCCAGGTTCACGGTTTTAGAAAAAGGATTTTTAGGCTCAAATTATTTGGTGCCCACCCCCTTCGTGATGTTCTCCAGTCCTAAGTTCAGTTAACTTGACACGAGCATTCATCTTTCAAGAGGAGGTTGAGATGATTGAGGAATCAAAGAGGTCTTCTGAACATGGCAGTCACTTTACCTTTTGTTTTTGGTGTATGATCACACGACTTTGTTCTTTTGATGAGGATTCTTATTTTGTAATCCTTGTTTTTCACTTTTGCTTTTCTTTTTATTTCCCTAACTTTTGCCTGGACAAATTCTTTTGAATTTTGATTTGGATGTCCAGCGGGATGCCCTAATTTTTGCCTAAGTCACATGTTTTCAAGTTGTTGACTTAGCGGGCTTTTTTTTTCTTTTTTTTTCATTCTTTTCTTTTGAACAAGTCGTGTGATCCTGAATCTCAGATTTGTTGGATGTGATTGTGACTGCCTGAGTCATTGATTGATGAAGAATTACCATTGTGGTATCGTCATATTTTGACCTCCTGGTGTGAGGGATAAACCACAACGGCTTGGATGTTGGTCTTGACCTCCTGATGTGAGGGATAATTTTGATGTCTCGACCTCATGAGGTGAGGGATAAATGTTGCGGATTTGACTTTCCTCAATCTTTTGAAAGATAGCCATTATTGTATCCTTAGATGTGTGCTCCTGATGAATTTTGAATGTTCGATCAGGTTAACTGAACACTACCCGCCCCTGGGTTAAAATAAGGGTTTTTTTTTTAGAAAAGAAACTCCTACTTCGAAGGCTCAGAGGGGTTAACGAGGGTTTCACTCCCTTATATCTCCAGTGTTTGGGAATTTGAAACAATGCCTGTACATCATCAACAGGGTTTTACTCAAAAGCATACCATTTGAGGTTATTGGTATTATGTTCATCATTCTCCCTACGGAGTTATCGTGCTTTATGTAGCAAGAGTTAAGTATCACAAAAAGCATAGAAAAACATATAAGAGCAAAAGCGAATGGATTTTTTTTTTAAGACAAACATATCCAATGCATTATGATTATAGTTCAAAAATAAACAAGTTTTGCATGCAACAGTATTGAACAAAGCAAGAAAGCTTAAACATGAACATGCATGATGAATTAGGAATTGCCAATGTTGAGGAGATTCTCTCCGTATGGACTTATTGCTTCAGAAGATCCACTGAGTCGGAGGAAAACTTCAATTCTGGACTTCAGGAGTGCATGTGATAGCCTCAGTGTCAATCAGGTCTTGAACCTTGTCTTTGAACGGATGACAATCCTCAATCAGATAACCAGGTGCCCCAGCATGGAGAACACACCAAGCATCAACATATGTTCCTATAGAACACTTCAGATTACTTCACAGAAGAAGATTTCGGCGAGGCCATACAACAGTTGTAAGTGCTCAGCTTTAGGGATTTGAGTTGTGCCAGTGGTGCACAAACTCAAGATACAAGGCGTCTTGCTTACCCCTTGGTCGGGAGCCCCAAACAACAGCGATTGGAGTTTGTGAATGCTTTAGGGATTTGAGCTGCCAATGATGCGAACTCAAGAACACAGAGTCTTGCTTATCCCTCGGTCAGGAGCCCTAAATATAGCTGCTGAAATAGAAAACACCATCATGAATGGAGAAACTTTGTATTACTATCAGCGAACAACAATAACCTCTGAAGGTTGGCTATCAAAGTCAATACTTGGAACACACAATAGATGTTGTGAAGGAAGCCTTCGGTAGTACCAATTGCCACTGATTCTCATGAGTTACTTCCTCGAGGAAGAACAAACATTCTACTTGCGGCATATGAAATGGGATTGACCAGTAGAAACCGTTATGAATAAACTCAAACATCTCTGTATCGAGCAAGTTATGGACTTTTTGTATCTCAGCACCTTGTAAGGCTTGCCATTATGATCCGGTGCCCCCAGATTGGAACACACCGACTATTGTCATCGGAATCAGGAGAGCTATCCGTGGTGAAAACACCCAAAGCAATGAATCTTAACCAACGAAAATTCCATCAAACAGGAAAGCAATTGAACACCAGGCATTGGGATTACATCAACTTGCTTCTTACATTCTATCTGTCTCGGTTGACAAGGTTGCTGAAAAGGAAACTCCAAGAGGAGTAGGTGACTCTGGATATGAAACAAAACCTTGAGAATGAGAGATGCCTTTGTAGATCACTCTTGATTACTGTCTAGCAGAAGATTTTGGCGAAGTCACACGAAATTTTTAAGTGCTTTAGGGATTCGAGCAATGCAAATGGTGCAATGCTCAAGATAGACAATGTCTTGCTTATCCCTCGTGCGGGAGCCCCAAACAACTTCAAAGACTTGCAGATCCTAACATCAAGACCAGGTGCCCCAGAATGGAATTCACACCTAGTGTCATCATCATCAAGCAGAGAACTTGCAAACATCAATACAGTACGGAACTTAACCAGTTGCAAATAAAGCAACTGTGGAAGCAAATGAGAATAAGACCTGTCTTCAAAAAGAAACCCAATTGAGTTTTCACCTTGGATAAAATCCCCATAAAGTTGTTCCATGACCAATCTTTGAGCTCACAATAGTAACAAGTCAAGTGTGTGAGCCTGAAGAGAGTACCAAGTCTGAATAAGAGATCCTCGAGCTTGAACACCTGTTATGCATGAAATGTATGAGATGCATGGTATGAATACAATGCCATGTTCATTCGATTTCCAAGGAATTCTCATGTTTTGATTTTTAGCAAGAGATGAAAGAGCTTGACACGAGGCTTAAAGATATGATTCCTTGAAAATGGAAGGAACATGCATGCTAGTATGCTAGTTATTTTTTTTTGTACATCATTTTTTGGAAAGTAAATATGCAATGATGCAAAGTGGTGGGACTTGTTGCCGCCCACCAGGCATTCTGCACTGCCGGTAACACACATAGTACAAAGCCAAAGGTTCGGCCCCAAATGATATACCACACGGAACATAGAATGTCAATCCACGGAACCAAAGCCCATATTCAATAACACACTGGAATAGAACACAGATTACCACCCAAACAAGAACCATAGTACCCCACGAACAGGAACCAATAGTAACCCACGAACAAGAACAGCGGTAACCCACGAACGAGAACAGCGGTAACCCACGAACAAGAACAGCGGTCACCAACAATGTACCTGTTATATAATCATTGATTCCCGCCCCACTCACGGGTAAAATCTAGGCCAAGGTAAGGTCATGAGACGCAGTATACGGTCCGCCCGAAGGTAAGCATCATCATAGCGCGTAAGCGGGTGACGATAATACCTCCGTTTGAAACCACTACTCTGCTCGTGTTCACATAATCCATCCCGAGACGTACACCTCGAGACAAACCATGCTCCCACTCTATCCTAGGGTTCCTATGGTTCACACATAGCCTGGGTATTGGGCCTTTTACCTCTTGAAACACCCACCCAACAAACAGAGATCCAGCCAGTCCAGAATATGATGCAGAAAAGTAAAAGCGCACATAGAATGCAATGCAAACAGGTAAATATGCAAAGCAGTAAAAACACCCAAAGATAAACACACAAGCGCTAGGATCGACTTGCTGAGTCCGGACCAGCAACAGGTCGAGACGTCCCCAGCAGAGTCGCCAGCTGTCGCTACCGCGAAAATTAACAGAGTCGCCACTAACATATTTATCCTAAAAAGGAAGGGAATGCCAGCAAACCACAAAACAAAACAACGGTCTCACGACCAGAGAAAAAGGGTAAGGGAGTCGGTTACGCGAGGGGAAGGTTCTAGCACCCCTCACGCCCATCGTACTCGATGGTATCCACGCCTGTGTCTAAACCTATGGGTGTGTAAGCAAAATGCGCTAATCTGGACTAAAATGAATGCAGAATGTAGGAAAAAGAAAGAGTTATGCTCGCACGGGCCCTACCCCGCTGCCTACGTATCTGTTTTGCAGAATCAGAGCTACCGTAGCTCGGCTAACTATTTTTTTTGTTTGTTTTGTGTTTTTTAGGTGAACAAGTTACATTCACACTCCGCTGCTCGACCTTTGGAGACTTATGCTGGGAATGGAGCGGAAATAACAAGCTCTTAAGAAAAGAAAATCAAAGAGTGTGGTTTGTGTTTTAAAAGATGCATGAGGAAAACCTAAGCTAAGGGGGAAAGCCTGCTACCTAATGTTATCATACAAAGGGTGCAAATCTAACTAAACTAACAACCTACAAGAAAAGGGGAAAGCATACAATGATATCACACAAACGAGCATCCGCTCGTAAAGCAAACAAACCAACGGTACTGACTGAATGGTAGAAAAGCGGTCCCGCCATAGCCAAGGGGAGCAGCTCAACCCAAGTCAACCAAGCATTAGACCTCGCGAAAGTGATCGGGCCATAGACAAGAGGGCGGATCCCTCTCAGCAACCAAGCCGTCACGGATCATAAAGGAAAACGGTGCGTGCGTACACCGAGCATCAACGTCGAGCGACGCAAGCTATAGGAAAGGCGGGGGTCCGGCTGCATGAACCCTTTTCCTGACATACTCGATAACAAGATCTTGTGCAGGTTCAGAAGCGAGCAACGCGAGGCGTGCGCATACCAAACAGACTCGATGAGACTAGGCGGGGGTTGATTACGAACCCTTGACCGCATGCCTTCCATGAGGACTTAACGGAGTGCCATATAGGACTTATTACACCGTGACTCCCTGCCGCAAAGCACAAATATAAACACACCAACAAAAACAGAGCCTCTTTCGAGGACTTGGCCAGATGCATGTCTAAGTCCTACTTCTCATGTCATAGGATGATGCGAGAAAGCGATAAAGTGCGAGAAAAGTAAAATGAAACGAAATCAATACCAAACGGATGATGATCCGTAAACTAAAGCGAAGAGAGCGAGTAAACTAGGATCCCGCGAGCGAGCTAGCAAAAGCAACAGCAAACATGTCAGCACTCCGATTAGAATCCGCATAAGAAATCAAGAGTCGGCGCGATGAAAGTAAATCACGCGCCAACGTGTGCATCGGGCACAACGAATACCATACACCTGCAAGGGAAACAGAAATCCGGACAAGCAAGTATAATGATAAAGGATGCGTGTAGAAACGCGAATCAGAGAGAGGATAAATGTCGTGTCCCGCAAATAAAGCGGAACACGAGAGCGGGCATCGACCAGAGCCTCCATGTTGCCTTGCATACTAGCACACACGTTAGAGATAACAAGACACCGCAATCGGAATTGCGTTATTGAATTATAAGCTGAACCGGAAATGGATAACGGAATAGAAAGTGAAAACATAACAAAAGCGAATAAGAAGAAACATGAGATAGTATTCAAAAGCAAATCAAATATGTACACTAAAACTACGGAAGCCAACACAAGTATTTACATGCACAACGGTACACCGAAACGGCAAAACCAGGTAAAAACAGTGAAAACTAAACTCGTCAGAATTAATCCAAAATTTTATTGCAAGGTTAAAACGTGCTAAAGAAGTCAAATATGCAATTAGAATTTACAAAATCGGCTCAGAAGCACGACTTTCGGAATAGGGGCAGTAGCAAAAACGGTAAAAAAAAGTCGGCCGAAAACAAAAATAAACTGTACAAACAGCTCCGAAAATATTATTGCATATAAAAAACACTATTCACATTCGCAAAAAGTCCATGCGGTTCAAGAGTTATGACGTTTTGAAGTGAGACCGACACGACGCGTGTGTTTTGGAAAATCCGGTAGAAACAACAAACAAAGCATGACAGAAAGTTGCAGCATTCATACACATCCAATAGTATTCAAGACAATCACATTATCATTTTGAAGAACAACAAATCAACAACACCAACTTTATGCCCAACATATGTTTCCAAAAGCCAAATTTTCATGAGTTATGGAAATGAAGTGTAGTTGACACCAATGAATTTGCTGCACTATAATATCACAAAAACCAGTCCCAAAAGGCTTATAAAACATGTCCCCACTTATTGCAAAACCTCATGGTAATTAGCATAAAAAGTACACATTTGCAAGTGGAATTTTGGTGCGCAAAACAAGTTTTCAAGTGATATCAAAGTAACAAGTAGCAAAAGTTAAGCAACAAGCCAAATGCATAACAAGTTTCCTTCAATTTCCACACCTTTATGAGTCAAAAAGCAATGAAATGCAACAACAATTAACTCAACCAAAATTCTGCATCATTAGAGTTTCAAAACAGTCCCCAAAACACTTTGAAATCACATTTAAACATCACACAAAAACTAGAACTCAAGCACACTTTGTTTATATATATTTCTCAAACATTTCGTGAAGCCAACTCAAGCATTAACATCACTCTACCTCTCCTGAGCCAACAAATTTATCACACAATTCTAATTCAAACATTCTCATGCAACAAACTCAAGCAACTTCATGAATCAACAATCTCTTCACCACTTCAAGTTCAAGAAACAATTTACTTTCACAAAACAAACATGCAACTCAAGGATTTATGAACTACTCATTAAGCACAAATCGTGATATCAACTATTTCATGAGCCAAACAATCGTTAGCAACAACAAGTCATCAACGAATTTCCAACCAAACTTTGAGTTTTAAGTTTAATTTTCTTCATGGAGCAAGTTATGCTATATCCTCCCCATCAACAACTAAAGACCACCATATCATGGAGATTATCAAAAACTAAAATAGAAAATCAGCATAGTCATAAACTCCACAATACATATTAGCACCACTTGTATCAATTTAACTCACACCACACAAAAGTCCTTATTGCTAATCAATTAACAACAACAGCAACTATTGATAGTAATGATTTTCTGCACCGTTACCGCTTCGCATCAATTGAATCACAGCAGCACCGAAACCATACGAACAATAACAACAATTATATGAACCACAATCACAATTATATGAAAAAGCAAACAACGATTACATCATCATCATTACAATTAGAATTAACAGCAACATCCATAATCAAAACTCAATATGACATCAAATTCCATGGTTTAATTCAAAGCATTAGAGTAAGCATTATTTACCGAAATCAGATGCGAATTCAACATGCAAATAGGAGAGGAGGTTCACGCGGAGGAGGATATCCGAAAATCAGCGGCACATAAGGAGTGTGTATCACGATCGCGCGGTGGAGACGGAGGGAGTATCGTGGTGGTTTTCCGGCTGTCAACTGGTCCGGCACGGTGGTGATGCTGAACGGAAGAGGGAGATTCAAGTTCTTGATGACTTTTGATAGCTTTTTGGAGATGTGTTCTTGAAGTTGTTAGAAATTTCTTGAGGAAATGGATTTTGATTTGAGAGAGTTGAGAGAAGAATTGAGAGAAAAGTTTATGAGATTTTTGGGTGAATTGAAGTTATGAGAGAAAAAGAGGGAAAATTGTTTATAAAGGGTAAGAGGTGAAATGTCAAAAATGCCCCCGACATATCTCTTTTTTGCTCGTTTTCCGGGAAACGTGAATCGGTGCGAAATTCGGAAATAAAACGAACATCACTGCGAAGGTGACCAAATTTGTGACTCGTAGCCGCGAGAATCGTCTCAATCCGACAAACGGTGAGGAAATTATGCGCGTTTGAATGACGAGAAAAATCGGTTCATCTGGTGCGACTGTGCAGAATTTTGTGCGTACCGCTCAAAGAACGCGATAAAACTCAAACTTCGGCTCGAAATCTGACTTAGCACGTGTGACGAAGAATCGAAGATAACGAAATTTCCGAGTGAATGCCGCCGGAATGGACTTCATACGATAAAAATCGAAAAAGTTATGAATTTTTGAACTCGGCACGACATACCCGAAAGCACACTTTTCACTGAAAAATCAAGGCGTTCTTCAAAATGCTGGGAATTTTTGGTGCATAATTGGTCTTTGGTCCGAACATATAAAATCTTGGTAATGATAGTACGGAGCTCCAGTTAAATTTTCAAGAGAATCCGACGAGCGGATTGTGAGATATGAATTTTTTATTGTCCGAAAACCCTACATTCAGCACCGTTTTTCACTGCGAAACCTCAAGTAATTTGCAAATTTGACGACCTTCCTCAAAGAATTGGCTTCCGATCCGAACACGAAAGTTGTAGATATCGTCGAAAAAGTGGAGACAACGCGGGAACTTAACTCATATCACCTTCCAAATAGTATTTGTGAATTTTCTCGTACTTACACTGTTTAAACCATTTTTCACACCGTATCTTCTTAAACCCATGAAAACTCTTTATTATTTTTCTTCAATTTTTGAATGACGAAATAAAAGTCATTATTAACTTATAGCTCAAATAAAGAGGGCAAATTTTGGGGTGCAACACACAACACTCAGCTTGCTTCAAGAATCCAAGAGCTTGATTCATCTTGTTGCTTCTTATGTTGATCTTTTAAAGAGAATCTTCAATTCCTGCAACAACACAACTTAAAGCATAGAACTTTGCAAGTTCTGTTAGTAAAGCAACTGATTAAATCAAATCATTTATCACATATTTCTCCCCCTTTTTGTCATATCATCAAAAACATAAAAGATTCAGATAAAAAAAAAAGAAACACACGGAAGAAAAAGGTGATTTTCATTGAAGTTCAAACAGACAAGTACAGAAGTACACGAAGAGAAGGAAGACAAGATGCACAAAACAGATGCAGCAAAAGAAAAAACAAAACAACTAAGACTCAATCTAAGATGACCCTAGCCTTGACAAGATCTTGGCCAGCATCTCTTGAACCCCATTGTTGTGCTCATTCTGCTTCTCTATGAAAGCTCTAAACTCAGCATTGACTGAGCTTTGCTCATCCTGGTTCTTTTGAAGAACTTCCAGAGTCCTTGCAAGACGGGAAGGTTCATCAGAAGAAGCTTCACAGCTTCTATCCAACGGGATGGCATTGTGATCTGTAGCTTCCATTGATAGATCATTTACAGGGATTTCCTCAACAGGAACTGATTCAGCAACATGATCTTCTACATCTGCTTCTTGCATTGAAGCATCTCCATAATCTGCAGCTGGAATCTCAGAATCTCCATTCTCAAGTGCCTGAAGAATGGCAGCTAGATTCCTGGGGGCAGAAGGACCTTCAACTTCTGGTGGGTCAACAACTTCTGGAATGACCAAGCTTGGGTCTTCCTTAGAAGGGTTTTCCCTCAGAAAGACAAAGAGGGTCTTGAAATCCCCGAGCAGAACTGGATATTGAGGTCTCCAGACCACAATCTCCCTGCAAGGATTAGCTTCCAATGCAGCAGCCAGTCTTGCTTCTTCCAATTCATCCACAAAGGGCTTTTCTTCCAAGGTATATCTTCCTCTGAGACGAGCAAACCAGAAGTCTTCATAGCTTCTCAGAATTCCACTAGGCCGTGGAGCAGCTTCTACACAGGCTTCCTGAAGTTCCATAAAGAGAGCATCTGATTTTCTGCGTAAGATTCTCCAGAACTTCCGCATAGCGACGTCATTCAAGCCAGAACTTTCAACAATTCTGAGGGTGTCAAAGATACTTTTGAGATTCCTCTTTACTTTTTCAAAAATTACACCAATAGAGTAGACAAGGCAGGATTTTATTTTGGTTTTTGAAAAGGCAGGGTTGGGGAAGAAATAAGGTTGAGGTTCTCTATCCAATCTATAAGAAGATTCTGCTTCAGTATCAGAATCTAACACTACCACTTCAGCTTCAGGACGAGGCTTGGGAGTGTAGTTGCAATCACGGAGCAGCTGTTCATGTGATGCAGAGGTTGGAAGATTAGAACCACTATGGTTGTTTTGAGAGGTAGAAGGAATGGGTTCAAAGTTGGCATGGGGAGGAGGTTGAGAGATGGAGATATTTGTGTGAGGTGGGAAGAGAGTTTGAAGGGGTGGTATATCCAGAACAGGATTGATGGTGGTTGGAGAAGAAGGAATGGTTACAGGAGAAGATGGAGGTGTAAGAACATGGACAGTTATAGGTGATTCTGATGTGGCTTTTTCTGGTTTAGGGATAGGGGCAACCGCTATTGGTGCAACTTCTGAAATACCAGCAGGAGTAGAATCAGGTTCAGAAATACATATACCTTTGGATGCTTTCTGAAGAGCTTTGACCACAGCCTCAGTCTTCTTCTGCTTCTTACTCTTCGGCTCATCAACAATCTTTGTTTTGCCGCTAGAGATTTCTTTCCTTCTGACGCTCGCCAGAACTTCCTGTTGATGCACAGCCTCTTGAACAACATTTTCTTCATCGGATTCTTGAAGAATCATCTTCCTTTTTTTGGTTTTCTTCTTCTCAACAACTTCAACAATCTCAGCATTGTTATTTGACTTCTTCTTCTTTTTCTCAGCTTCCTTCTTTTTCTTCTCAAAATCAACAGAAACGGCCTTAACAACCTTTGCAATGACTTCTTCAGGAACCACTTCTTTCTCAGTGGTAGCAGCAACTTTCTGAACAACCTTCACTCGATTACCAGAAGGATGATCAAACTTTCTTTTGGTCATTTCTTCCTTCTTGCGATTTATTTTAATTGGAGCACCTTTCTCTTGATCTTTAAGACTTTTATCCTCTTTTTGTGACTTCAGAAACCTAGTTCTGACTTCTGGTACCTCACTACTGAAGAAGGTTTCAAATTCAGCTAGAACTGGTTCTCTTCTAATTCTTGTTCCAGCAAGAGGTTGGGGAGTCTTAATGATAGCCTTAATCACTTTCATCTTCTTTAAAGTGAAGGCATTCAGACAGGCCCCAGTTGTGACAGCAAGGTCTTTGATAATACCTTCAGATTCCAGGTCCTCAACAATCTTGGAATGAACCAGAAGATTTGAGATAATTCTACCAAACGGAATGATGGTACAACTTTTTTCTCTGAAGGCATTTCTGGACTCCTTCACAGCCTTCCACATATGGTTGAAGATAATGTAGATAGCATCAACCTTCTTCTTAGTGGCAATGCAGTACAGAATGCATTTTTGCTCATTGTTGACGAAGTCAGAAGCATGTGTTCCTTTCCTGTGATAGAAACACCCAAGAAGAATCTTGGTCCAGATTTTGTAGAGATCTCTCAAGTCCTTGACATTCTTTGTTTCATTTATGTCTGGGTAGAGAGTAGATAAAACATCTTTCCAATTTACCCTTTGATCAATTTCAAAAGCTCTCTCAGCGTTTCTCAGATCAAACATCATCCTTAGGATGTTCTCAGTCACTACCACAAACTTTCCATGGACGAAGGACAAGATTGATTTAGGGGCGACAACTGCATGTACCCAGAATTCCTTGACAAGATCTGGGTAGACTGGTCCACAGAACTCAACAAACAACGAAGTCCATCCTTGAAAAATTATATCTTCTTTGAGATGAAATTCGTGTTCTTCAATGTTATGAAAATCAACCATGAGTTCACAAAGAACTTCTAATTTATCCTTAGGAATGGAGCACGCAACAACTGGAGTGAGTTCCTGATTTACTTCATCTTGAATATGGAGAAGAGTAGATGAACCAACATATTGAGATGAAGAAGCAGCCATTGAAACAGAATGAACAGCTAGGAAGAACAAATTCTGGGTTTTCAGTTAGGGTTTTAGAAGCAACTAAGAAGTTTTCTAAAGAGAGTATGCAAGAAGAAAGAGAGACACGGAGCGAAAAAGATATATGAGATGATTTGAAAAGAATATATAGAGACGGATTAAAAAAATGCAATAAGATTAGAAAATGAACAGTTACAGAATCAAGAGAAATCAATTTTCATTAATTGATAAGTGACGTTAGGTGAGAGAACGTGGTAAATGAAATGATTTAACACAGTTACCTAGGTCGGCGTCTTTTCAACTGCACGCTTTGTACTAACCGTACAGACACGCGTTCACCATCCGAAAATAGATGACAGCTGTAATTTTCCTGAATAGACTTTACGCCTTCTGATTCTGATCACAGCTTCTGATTGTCATTCTTTAGGAATGATCTTGTTCTGATAGGATCATCTTTCTTCCCAAGAATCACATCTTCTGAATGAGCTGAGGCAAGTCTAGGTGATCTTCTGACTGTTGGCTCTTCAGAAATCCTAAGATTCTCTAAAGATGTAGCAACTTGATCTTCTGATCCATTGCTTCTGAGACTGCCAGCTTCTGCAGCTTTGATTTTTGGTTCTACTGCTTCTGATATATCAATATCAAAATCTGCAAAATTCTCAAATTGCTTTGGTTTTTCAAGACCAAGCTTATCATCAAACCTGATATTGATTGATTCTTCTACAATCAATGTTTCAGTATTGTATACTCTGTAGCCTTTAGAGCGTTCAAAATAACCAAGAAGGAAACACTTTTGTGCAAGACTTATGGTTCCAGAGCCAATGATTTTGCCCTTCTGATCTCCTCCAAACTTGACTTCTCCACCTGGTTTAAGCACCAGGTCTTGGAATGTAGACCTTCTTCCCGTCATGTGTCGCGAGCACCCAGAGTCCAGGTACCATGACATTTTGCTTTTTGTCCTCTTTGCCGCCAAGGATATCTGCAACAGAAATTATCTTCTCTTTAGGTACCCACAATTTCTTGGGTCCTTTCTTGTTAGTTCTCCTCAAGTTCTGATTGAACTTGGGTTTAGCAAAATATTTAACAGGAGGAACAGCATGATATTCTTTAGGTTTGTCAGCATGATATTTCTTAGGATGTGTCACAAGCTTCTTGGTGTGAACAGTGTTAAACTTCTGTGCATGTGAAGTGAGCCTAATATCATGTGCATGGCCATATTTGAACTGATCATACAATGGCTTGTATGTGATCTTCAGATCATCAATAGGTTCAAATTTATGTGAGGTATCACCCTCATAGCCAAAATCAAACCTTCTGTTTCTAGAAACACCATATATCATAGAAGCAAGATGACTTCTGCCAATACTTCTAGATAAGAACTTTCTGAAGCTCGAGTCATATTCTTTCAGAATATGATTCATGCTAGGAATGGATTTTTCTGTTTCAGAAGGAGATCCACTATCTTTGGATAGACTTAAAACTTTTTCCTTCAGTTCAGAATTTTCCACTTCCAGCTTCTTAGTTTCAAATTCAAACTGCTTCTTCAGCTTTTTGTATTTGATACTAAGATGAGCCTTGAGTTCCAGAAGTTCTGTTAAACTGGAAACTAACTCTTCTCTAGATAGTTCAGAAAATACCTCTTCAGAATCTGATTCTGATATAGATTCTGATCCATCATCTTCTGTAGCCATCAACGCGAAGTTGGCCTGCTCTCCTTCAGAGTCTGATTCTGATTCTGATTCAGAATCATCCCATGTTGCCATAAGACCTTTCTTCTTATGAAACTTCTTCTTGGGATTCTCCTTCTGAAGTTTTGGACACTCGTTCTTGTAATGTCCAGGCTCATTGCACTCATAGCAGACAGCCTTCTTCTTGTCAGATCTTCTGTCACCAGAAGATTCTCCTCGTTCAAATCTCTTTGAGCTTCTGAAGCCTCTGAACTTCCTTTGCTTGCTCTTCCAGAGTTGGTTTACCCTTCTGGAGATCATGGAAAGTTCATCTTCTTCTTCAGATTCTGATTCTTCAGGATCTTCTTCTCTAGCCTGAAAAGCGTTAGTGCATTTTTTAACATTAGATTTTAATGCAATAGACTTACCTTTCTTCTGAGGCTCGTTTGCGTTCAACTCTATTTCATGGCTTCTCAAGGCACTGATAAGCTCTTCCAAAGAAACTTCATTCAAATTCTTGGCAATCTTGAATGCAGTCACCATTGGACCCCATCTTCTGGGTAAGCTTCTGATAATCTTCTTTACATGATCAGCCTTGGTGTAGCCTTTATCCAGAACTCTCAATCCAGCAGTTAGAGTTTGAAATCTTGAGAACATCTTCTCAATATCTTCATCGTCCTCCATCTTGAAGGCTTCATATTTCTGGATTAGAGCAAGAGCTTTAGTCTCCTTGACTTGAGCATTTCCCTCATGGGTCATTTTCAATGACTCATATATATCATGGGCAGTTTCCCTGTTAGATATCTTCTCATACTCAGCATGAGAGATATCATTCAGCAAAACAGTCCTACATTTATGATGATTCTTGAAAAGCTTCTTTTGATCATCATCCATTTCTTGCCTTGTAAGCCTTACGCCACTGGCTTTCACTGGATGTTTGTAACCATCCATCAGAAGATCCCATAGTTCACCATCTAGACCAAGAAAGTAACTTTCCAGTTTATCTTTCCAGTATTCAAAGTTTTCACCATCAAATACTGGTGGTCTAGTATAACCATTGTTACCGTTGTATTGCTCAGCAGAGCCAGATGTAGATGCGGTTGGATTTGTTTGAACTTCACCAGCCATCTTTTACTGAAGCGTTTTTCTCTTCCTGAATCTTTTCTAAACACGGTTAAGTGCTTGCACCTTAGAACAGGCGCTCTGATGCCAATTGAAGGATAGAAAAACACTTAGAAATGGGGGGTTTGAATAAGTGTAGTCTTAAAAACTTGAACGATAAAAACAAATTGCACAGTTATTTTTATCCTGGTTCGTTATTAACTAAACTACTCCAGTCCACCCCCACGGAGTGATTTACCTCACCTAAGGATTTAATCCACTAATCGCAACAGATTACAATGGTTTTCCACTTAGCCCACGACTAAGTCTTCTAGAGTATCCTTATCACAACCTGATCACTCTAGGAACAAATGCTTAGACACAAGCTAAGACTTTCTTAGAGTATCCTGACCACCACATGATCACTCTAATTACAACTGCTTAGACACAAGCTAAGACTTCCTAGAGTATCCTGATCAACACTTGATCACTCTAGTAACTTACAAATTAATGTAATCAATTCTAAGAGTATTACAATGCTTCTGAAAAGCTATAATCACAACAGTGATATTTCTCTTAACGTTTAAGCTTAATCTCACTAATATATTACAACAATAATGTAGTGAGCTTTGATGAAGATGAAGTTTCTGAGCTTTGATTTGAACAGCGTTTCAGCAAGTTAATTATCAGCAGATTCGATCAGGATTCGTTAACCTTGCTTCTCATCAGAACTTCATATTTATAGGCACTTTGAGAAGATGACCGTTGGGAGCATTTAATGCTTTGCGTATTCCGTACAGCATTGCATTTAATGTTTCACGCTTTTGTCAACTACCTCGAGCCTTGTTCACGCTGTGTCTACTGACGTTGCCTTTAATAGCTTCCAACGTTTCTTTTGTCAGTCAGTGTAGCCTGCCACCTGTACTTTCTTCTGATCTGATGTTTGTGTATACAACATTTGAATATCATCAGAGTCAAACAACTTGGTGCATAGCATCTTCTTGTCTTCTGACCTTGAAGTGCTTCTGAGCGTGATACCATGAGAACTTCAGTGCTTCTGCTTCCGATCTCAAGTTCTTCTGATGCTTCCAAAGACCCATGTTCTGATTCTGCCTTGACCATCTTCTGATGTCTTGCCAGACCATGTTCTGATGTTGCATGCTGAACCTTCTGAGACAAAGCTTCTGAGCGCTGATTTGTACATACTCTTTATATATTTCCTGAAACAGTTTATGATTCCACAAGATAAAATCTAATCTTTAGTTTTTATTCCTAAGAGAAAGTTTGGTATATCAACCTCTCCCAAATTAACTATGAAATCCAACATTTCTAAACATAATTCGGACAATATTCAGAACTTACTAATTTTATGCATCAACCAACCAACCATTTTTTTTCCTTTAACAACAAAAGAAATTGAATATATTCAAACAAAGAAATGTGAGTCCAGCACAAAATACAAGAGACGCGGCATTAATCTAAATAAAATATAAAACCTACTTTTGCATAAAATTGATGAATAGAATCTACTAAAATGTGGCAGAAAGAAATCTGTGTGGGAAAGTTTTACGTAACACAAAGACCATACTTTCATTTGTGGAACAGTAACACATCTTTGATCTATAGTGTTGGTTTAAGAATAGAAAAAGGAAATTTGAAAGTTTGAAAATATATAATACACTACTCGGTTGCTCGTGCATGGAACATATATATTTTTCAATACAAAATATATCCCATGAATTTCTAATTGTTTCAATTACTATAACTTACTATGCATTTATCTTCTTTTTTTTTTTCAAAACTTAACTGTCAATCTTACAATTTATTTTAGGGTTAATACCTATTTTCACCCCTGCCATATGGGGTGTATTTGAAAAACCCCCCTGCGAAAAAAAAAAATTGCAATTATTACCTTAACAAATTTTAAAATTTTCAACTTGGACCTTTAGCCAGCCACATCATCAAAAAATCTGATGTGGCATTTTTTTTTTAAATTTATTATTATTATTTTAATTGCGTGGCAGGCTTATGTGGCATTATTATTATTTTTTATTTAATTCAATTCCACGTGGCATTGTTATTCTTATTATATTGTTTAGTTTAAAAATCAAAGTTTAAAAAAAACTGGTCACAAGAGGTGTTGAACCCAGGAACCATAGCATGTATTTCCAACACCTTACCACTGCGCTGAGCTTCACATTTTGTCATACGAATGACTTAGCTACTTTATAAAAGTTGTTGTTAACATTTCATTATTAGTTTTGGTTTAATTACTATTTTCTAAATTAAATTAATATTAATATTATTAGTTAATAATTAATAGTTAATAGTTAATATTATTAATTAATATTACTAAATTATAAAATAATGATTAATATTTATTTTACTGTTAAACTTAATTAAATTTTAAACTAAATTAAATTAATATAAAATAATATTAATTAATAACGTTAATAGTAAATTAAATTAAATATAAATTTTAATATAAATTGTTTAAACTAAATTAATTAACTTAAATATAACGTTAATAGTAAAATAATATTAAATAAATTAAATAAAAATAAATTAAATTAAATTAGTTTAATTAAATTTAATGTTTATATTAATGTTTATATGTAATTTAATTTAATTTATATTTTCTAATTAATATTAGTTTAATTTAATTTAACATTTATATCTAATTTAATTTAATTTATTTTTATTTAATTTATTTAATATTATTTTACTATTAACGTTATATTTAAGTTAATTAATTTGGTGAAGTTAGTGATCAATATTTTCATTAACAGGAACATTATACTGAATATTAGTGATCAGTAATTTGGTGAAGTTAGTGATCAATATTTTCATTAACGTTAATAATCAATATTTTCATTAATATTATACTGAATTTTATTTTTAATTAATTTTTTTATTGTTTAATTTCAACACATAAATTTATCTTAATAATTAATCAAAATATTGAATATTAACGGGAATATGAAGTAATTGATTAAAATATTGAACATTAACGGGAACATGAAGTAACAGATTAAAATATTAGATATTAACGAGAACATGAAGTAACTAAATAAAATATTGATATTAACGACAAATGAAGTTACTGATCAAAATATTGATTATTAACGGAAACATGAAGTTACTGATCAAAATATTGAATATTAACGGGAACATGAAGTAACTGATCAAAATATTGAATATTAATAGGAACATGAAGTAACTGATCAAAATGTTAAATATTAACTGGAACATGAAGTTCCTGATAAAGATATTGAATATTAACGAGAACAAAAAATTATTGATCAACATATTGAATATTAACGGGAACATGAAGTTATTGATAAAATATTGAATATTGAATATTTACAGAATTGTTTGCATCGATTTATTATCTCTTTTAAAAAAAAATTATTTTATTTTTATTGTATTTTGGAAACTAATGTGCATATCAATCTTCCTTCATATCTTCATATTTATTTTTTCATTGAAATTTTATTTAACTATCTTATTTTATTTTCTATACAAAGTAAAACATCTAAGATAATTATATGATTGATTCAAATATTTTTATATATGAAATAACATATTTGATTTGTAAAGTGATTTTAATCAATTAATATTAACAGGAACATGAAGTTAGTGATCAAAATATTGAATATTAACAGGAATATTAAATTATTGATCAAAATATTGAATATTAACTGGAACATGAAGTTACTGATCAAAATATTGAATAATAGCGGAAACATGAATTTACTAATAACGGAAACATGAAGTTACCGATAAAAATATTGAATATTAACAGGAACATGAAGTTACTGATCAAAATATTAATATTAGCGAAAACATGAAGTTACTAATCAAAGTATTGAGTATTAACGGGAACATGAAGTTACTGATAAAAATATTGAATATTAACAGGAACACGAAATTATTGATCAAAATATTAATATTAACGGGAACATGAAATTACTGAGTAAAATATTGAATATTACTGAGTAAAATATTGAATAATAACATAAACATGAAGTTACATAGTAAAATATTGAATATTAACAAAAACATGAAGTTACTGGTCAAAGTATTGTATATTAACGAGAACATGAAGTTATTGATCAAACTATTGAATATTAACGGGAACATGGAGTTATTAATTAAAATATTCAATATTAACGGGAAGCGATGTTAATATATTGAAAGTAAATGTGACTAAGCTTATTGCATTGGACAATCGATATTGTATTGTGTATTCTTTATGGTCACATTTTGTTTTACTGTTGATAAAACAATAATATTTTAAGCCAAATAATTTATCTTTCCAATTTTTATTACTTACTAATAAAATATCACTTAATTATTCTTTTATTTAAAAACAATAATTTCTTAACCCAATGAGCGTACCCAACCGGTACCCGTGTTTGTGAAGAAAGAAACATTAGGGTCTCACATAACCGTTTTTCTTAAATGCACTTTTAACTGTATTATTCAATTAATCTACAATAATATCAATATTATTTTTTTAATTACTTTTTATTTTTACGATTCAATTTTTTTAATATTATTTTTATAAAATTTTTTTTAAATCAATTTTTTTATTAATACCTTTTATTTTGCTCATTCCAAATGCGCGAAATCGACGGGTACCCGTGCGAACGTACGGGTATCACACTAGTTGTTTCCCGTATATAAATATAATTTTTGTTTTGACATTATTTATAAAATTATTTGAATCAATAATAAACTTGTTCATGTTATTATATTAATTTTATTTTTCCATTATAATTATTTAAATTTGGTGTTATATGATTTGGTAAAAGTAGTAGAGAAAATGAAGAGAGCAAATGTAAAGATATCAAAGAAAGTAAAAGCTAAATATGAAAAGAATTTGAACACATAAAATCTCAACCTTAAAGTGTCATAAGAAAATAAATCATGTGAGATATTGAGAAGATAGAGGGAATTTTTTTTTGAATAACCACTTTTTTAAAAAAAATTCAGAAATAACCAATATTTCAAAATAATTACACAAATTGCCAATTTTAAAAAAAAAAACACGTGGTCACTAGGGGGTGGCGACAACACTTAAAATCCAATGATGTCGCCAATGGGTCTGGCGACTATGTACAAAAACTGAGTGTTGTCTCCACCCCCTGGCGACAACACCTCCCCTTTATTTTTTTTTCAATTTTTTATATTTTTTTTATCTGCATGCAGTGGTCCCGGTCGCCTCCTTGGGTGGCGACAACACTTAATTGTGTGCAAATTTTTGCCTATATATAGCAGCCCATTATATAATCAAGAATCATTATTTTCTCCTCCAATTTTTCCATTTTCACTTCACATTATTGATCATGTCTCGCATAAGGCCGAAGTCATGGAAACGAACATCATCCGGCCGTCCTGTGCGGGCACCGGAATACAAAAGATGTTATGGGCATGTTATTTTTTCTCCGGTCAAACCCCCTATGGCGGTTATGTTTTTGAACATTCGTACCTTTAACAACCTGAAGCGGACTCTGATGTCACAGTTAGAAGGGGAGTACAGTCCCGGGGAAGAAATCCAAAGGATCCAGAGGCTTAGAACAAGGGTGTCGCTTATGACCGGAGAGACGATCCGTTGGTGGGTTGATGTGAAAACCGACCTTGATACTGAACAAATAATGGATGGAACAAATGACATTGCTTTAATATGTTTTTATATGATTTCACAAGATTTCGGACCCGTGCGAAACCGATGGATGCTCCCGACCCTTGGATTGTGTCTTATGTTGAACGTGCGGGATTTGGGAAGGTAATGAATTTAATACATGCCACAATTGATACTAAGTTTATATTAGCATTGTGTGAGCGTTGGAGGCCCGAGACTCATACTTTTCACCTTCCTACGGGTGAATGTACCGTCACACCAGAGGACGTGTACATGTTATTGGGTCTCTCAACAAATGGAAAAGCTGTGTTTGGAAATGCCCAACAACCCAATGCTCTATGCGTTGAAATGTTGGGTGTAGATTTAATAGAGGGTGAGGGCCGAGAAAAAGGAAGGGGCCAAGGTATTAAGCTTGCGGGCCTTCAAAAACGTTATGACGAGCTTAGGTTGGATCAGTTTTCTAGCGAAGAAAATAAACTATATAAAGCTAGAATGTATATTATGTTATTATTTGGTAGGTTTCTATTTCCCGAAGGCACGGGGAATAGTGTCAATTTTATGTACTTGTGTCAGCTTGAGGACATTGATGAAATTAAGACGTATAGTTGGGGTTCGGCAGTGTTGGCTTACCTCTATAGCTCCTTGTGCAAAAGTGCAACAAAGTATACTTGTACATTTTATGGATGTGCATTCTTGCTACAAGCATGGGGATGATGGAGAATGCCGGTATTAGCCCCTGAAAACCCGCACATTTATATCTTCCCTTACGCGTCAAGGTAACTTAATGGTCTTATTTTAATTAGTGTATTTATTCTATTATTAATTGTAATTATATTGATTTTTATTTTTGGATGTGTTTAGGTTTAATACAACTGGGTTGGATTACACCAAGACGCCTGTAAACAAAACAATTTTTTACCGCCAACTCTTGGATCGACTTCGACCCCAAGATGTAATACCACTAAAACTTTCCATTTTCTAACAATATTTGTAAAATAAACTGTCTTCTATAATTTGAAATTAATATTTTTTTCGTTGCAGTTTATTTGGAGACCGTACTTGGAACTGGGCCATGAACCCGACCCTAAAGAGACGGCTGTTTGGACGGCAAAATCACCTATCATACGGTTCACCGCTGTGGAGATGCACCAAAGTGACCGTGTGAAGCTCCAGTTCGGCATGCATCAAGGTATCCCTGACCCCCCTGAGTGTTTGGAACCTTGGCATCTGCAAAAGGTCAGCCAACAGTGGTACGTAAAAAATTGGAAGACGTTCGTTAAAGAGCACCGTAAAATATGGTAATTATTAATACTATTATGATTTAAAATTTAGTAATTTATATTTAATATTGTAATTATTTTCTATTTTCACTAAATGTTTATTTATATTTTTATAAAAAAATTCAGTTTTTCTTGTTAAACCAAAAGAAAAATTATTCAATTATCAAGAATAAAGCATTTTATTAAATTAAATATAAAAAATCAACTTTGATTACAACTTTGATTACGGTATTTTATTCTTATTATTATTATTATTATTATTATTATTATTATTATTATTATTATTATTATTATTATTATTATTATTATTATTAATATTTTAGTTTTAGTATTAGGTTTGATTAGACAAGCTAACTTTACCCTTAGCTAAACAACTGTTATAAATTTTAAACTCAATTTTATTCTATTTATATATAATATTTATAAACAAATAGTTAAAATAATATTTAATTTTAAATAATTAGAATTAAATAATTTAATATATAATGTTTTGACATTATAAGGTCAAAAAATTTATAAGTTTTTAAAAATTGTATAGTCAATAATTTGTTCCATTATCTTTTATAATTAATAAAATAAAAATAACAAAGTTTCTTTATAAAACCTTAACAAAAAAATTGCTTTTATTGAATCCTTGTAGATTAATAAAAGAAGTTAACTTTGCTTTTATCTACACAAAAAAATTGCTCCAAATAAAATACATAATTTATTCTTTGTATTTTATTTTTATTTCTCATTTGAGTTATAACTTTTGTATGTTGCACATTATGGTCTTGAGGGACTAATTGAATTTAAGTGGAAAAACTTGGAAGACGGAATACAAGAGCGGTTACTTGTAATATCATTCTTAATTTTTTCATCATTGGTTTTGAAGTTTTTTTAAACATGTCATTGTCTTTTTTGTTGTGGAGAATAGTAGTATAGAAAATGTGTGGTTTAAGGTGTTATCTTCTTTTCAATTTATGGTCATTCTGACATTATCCGAGGTTGATTCACCGATGATCCCGAAGACCATTCAAACTCTGGATTCAGGGTCGTATCTTCAGGGTCATTATTTTAATTTTTTTGTAAAATAATGGTAATTATCGCGTTTGAAACTACCATAATTTAAATTACGGCAGTGTATGTGGTGGTATTTGTTAAACTGCCATTATTTACCTGGCGGAAACTAAATATGCGGCATTTGTGGAAATCGCCAATTTTTGTTAATTATGAGGGTTAAAACCGCCACAATTTGACATTATTAACTGCCACAATTTCCCTATTTTTTGTAGGGAAAGATGAAATCTATCAAGAAGAATGTTTGTAAGAATGTGTAGAACATCTTGCATGTTTTGATTTTCCTAATAATTGTCCAAAGAGGGAGTCTGTCATTACATGTGATTGACAATATTTTGTAGGCAAAGTAAGCAATATTTTGTAGGCAAACTAAGCTGTATGTTTTGTCTTGTCCCTTCGACTGTTCGATTTTGAATGGTTGTGTCTCTTTCATCAACAATTCCTTTATTTGGAAGAAAAGCTTCAAAGGTAGCGTTAAGCCACAACTGCAGTAACCAAAAAGGGCCAGCGAAAAGTAAAGAAGGTCCAGTCTTGTAGTCTTTGATGAAGTCCACTGATTCGCCAAGACTTTCATAGAGATACCCCATAATTAGTTAGCTCAAGTTTAACTTTTTTCCAGCTTTGAGTTGATTAGCCATACAGAGATACCTTTTGGCTACCTGAAGAGACCTGGAACAGAAGACACACCTCGAAAGCCAAAGTGCCAGAAACGCAATGTGCTCTTCGTCTGATGCTTCATCATTCGTTTTGTCATGATGTTTTGTAGTGAATACAGTATAAGTGGCTTTAATCTCACCAAATTGAATGGTGTCGGTATCCATATAATTAGGGTCAAAGACTTCCCCTGTTGGTCGAAGCCCTGTGATAGCGACTATGTCGAAAAGAGTTGGGGTAATCATCCCACATGGGAGATGGAAAGTATTATGGGAAGCGTCCCAAAAATACATGGATGCTAATAACATGGTTTGGTTGTATTCTAAACCTGTTTTGGATAATTGGATCAGATCATAAATCCCTATTTCTTTCCAAAACGGAGCCTTTTTGGCTTCAACTTTAGCTAACCAAGCATAATAAAGCTCAGGATCTTTTGCTAGAGGAATTGCCCTAAAAACCCTAAGAATGTTATTCATATATTCTAAACTAATCTTCTCTGGGACTACAGAAGCTTCAGTCGAGGCACCTTCCACGACAGTATTTTCAGCAAGAAGTGGTTTACCCTCTTTATCTATCTTGTTTTTACTAACTAAAGTCCTGGTCTTATAGTAAACAGGGAAGAATGAATTTATTCTGAAGGTGATTATCACGATCAGGTAAAGGACCCATGAAAGCATGAGTTTTTCCAAAAAGCAAGAAAGGGATAATTACCTGAGAGGCGTAAATGGCACGAGTCTCTTCTAGATTTGGCTCTAGAATGTATTGTTGATTTCCCACTTGTGAAGGACGTTGGAGTTGATGGACAGGTTGGAGAGCGTCTATTGTTTTTGTTGTTGGGTTTTGAACAGTGGAAGACGCCATGGTTGAATCGCTTCAGAAATAGAGGTGAAATAAAAAGGGTTTTGTTTATGCGTTTGGAGATGTTAAAAACGACGGTGAATGAAGAAGAAAATATCCTAAACGATGAAGCCCTTGTATTTAAAGGTTTAGTAAAAACTTTGCAAATCTCTATTTTATTATTTTAATTAGTGAAGTTAATAAGACACGCGTTAGCAGCTGATTTACTCATCTGACGGTCAAACAGTTATTAGCCTTACTCCTAGTATCTAGGAGTAATAATCATGAATAATGTTAAGACGTGGAAACGCATGTCCTGAAGGAATGTTTTTGAAAATGACAAGACGTCTTTGAAAGAAAGGTCATGAATGATTGTGACGTTATTCAGAGTCTTGGAACTCAAAAGGTTACGAGGAGATCGAAATCTCATAATGTCAAGAAATGCCTATTTCTATTAGTTTTCCGAAACAGGCATTTATTGGGGGCAATTTGTTAGCTGGAGATTTCGAATGATATGTATATTCTTTGAGGATTTAAGTTTCGGAGAAAGAATGGCTTTGAATGTGAGTCTTCGAAGCTGAATCGAGATAGGGAGTCTTCGAAGCCATGAGTAGTCTTCGAAATACAAAGATTGTTGAAACCTAAAGTATTTTGATACGTTCTCACAAAAGACACGTTTTCACGGATCGAATAAGGTTGGAGCGGGAAGGTTTGAAATTCGAAAAGTTTCGTTTGAATCAAGGAGGACAGGTGGAGCCCCAGAGATTCGAAGCACATCATACGGGCAACGTGGCGTTTCGTTAGTATAGGACCGTTAGGGTCGAATTAGTATAA
Source organism: Vicia villosa (assembly GCF_029867415.1). Taxonomy (NCBI): domain Eukaryota; kingdom Viridiplantae; phylum Streptophyta; class Magnoliopsida; order Fabales; family Fabaceae; genus Vicia; species Vicia villosa. The sequence goes on from NW_026705741.1 coordinate 216,440, forward strand.
ATAAGGGTCTTAGTAGTAGGATCCAGGGTGTTCATTTTGCACAAATTACTCACAAATCACTCAAGTATCAAGCGTTAGAGAAAGATTTTTCGCTGAGAAATGTACGTGTAACACCAACACCTTATATATGTTTGTCTTTCTATTATAAGATCGAAGCATCTTTAATTTCCTTTACTTTCTCGTCAAGTCTTTTCATATTCGCAATTTAATTTCCTTTACATTCTCGTCGAAGTTTATTTATGATTATTGTCTAACCAATTTATGTTTCGTTGCATCTTTACTTAGTTTCATTTCGTAAATTGTTCATAGATATATACCATCACATTATAAAAGAACTAAAAACCAAGAGAGTATGAACCAAGTCATCATAAAAGATAACTTTTCGACATATGTCCTAGGATCAATCTAGTCGATCCTGTAAGTAACCAAAGTATATTCATAGTTTGGAGGACTAGTGGTTGTTTACTAGAAACCACCGTAAACACGTTCATACTGTATCTAGCTGTTGTAGGATCATCACACTTGATATACGAGCCAATAGATTCAGAAATGATCTTGAACAGCTTCACACCCCAAGCATGGCAGGTATTTCGGATACCATCAACCAAGCAAATCTCTCCTTATCCACATCAGCAGGTTTCCAAGCTTTTATACAACTAAACAACTGCTCCCACCAAGATCTTCGTTCTTCAATTAATATCTTCACCTCTCCATGAATAAGATCTTCAAGAATACACAAGTTTGGGCCTAGTGAAGCAACTCTAATGGAGAAGATACCTTCCTCGTTGAAAATCTTCTTCAAGTCTAGGTCTATATCTGGATTTTTGATTACTCCTGTGTATGCCCTCCCATATCTGGTCAAATCCTCTTCCTCTGTTCTCAGTCTTAGGGTTTTAGAATAAGAAGATTTTTCTTTCTCCGCTTCCGCCACTTTTGGGTTCAAAATGACTTCAGCAAAAGATCTTTTGTCCACCCAGCCTTTCTCTTTCCACAAAACGTTCTTCACCATAGCATCCCCCTCTCTTCTCTGATAGTCTTTGCCTCAATTCTGAGTTCTCTCCTTGCTAAGTTTTTGAAATCTAGGTAAGTTAGCAAACATCTTTCTTCCTTCAAGAACTAAGTTGTCAAGCTTGATAGCCAAAAACTTCACGTCTGCTACATTGGCGAAGCAAGCAAAGCCATACCTTCTCCCTCTCTTATCCCTTTTTGGAGGTATAACCACCTCATCTATGTCTCCCATATCTTTGAACTCAAATAAAAGGTCCTTGGCTTTCCACGCATCTCCAAACTTGTTATGAAGTAAGAAGAGACAACTTCTCCCACTTCCTTGCTCCTGCCACTCTTCGTTATATCCCAAGCCACCGCTTCCCTCATTTCTCCATTAAACCTTCCGACCCTTCTCCACCCATCTTTGACTACCTTCAAATCTTGAAAACGAGCCATTGTTACATTTCTGGTTTCGTTTGGTGTTTTACATGTGTTTTTCGTCTATTGTTGGTGAGTATGAGTTCTGTCTGATTTATTTTTTGTAAAATACACTAGTACAAAAATGTTAATTTACACCCGTTTTTTATTAAATTTACACCCATTATGTTTAATAAAAATCGGGTGTATATCCACAGGGTGAGAAATGTCTAACGCATTTACACCTGTTTAAAACGGGTGTAAAATGGGTGTAAATACGTTCGTAATTACTCCCTATTTTAAGAATATCGGGTGTAAATATGTTCTACGTTACACCCTATTTTAACAAAAATCGGGTGTAATTGGGCGTATTTACGTTTTTAATTACACCCTATTTTAATAAAAATCGGGTGTAATTACGTTTTTAATTACACCCTGTTTTAATAAAAATCGGGTGTAATTGGACGTAATTACGTTTTAATTACACCCTGTTTTAATAAAAATCGGGTGTAATTGGGCGTAACTACGTTTTAATTACACCCTATTTTAATAAAAGTCGGGTGTAATTAGACGTAATTACGTTTTAATTACACCCTGTTTTAATTAAAATCGGGTGTAGATACCTTCTTAATTACACTCTATTTTAATAAAAATCGGGTGTAAATACGTCATTTATGAACAATTATATTATATTTAAATCTATTTACACCCTATTTCATATACACCATTTAGTTATATTTCATTTTCAGTCCTAATATTGCAAATACTATAAAATCATACACATAAAAATCATATTTTAATTAAGTCAAAATATTTTTAATATTAACCAGAAAGTATACAAAATCACGTGCATTCATAATATTTCAAGTACTATAAAATCATACACATAAAAATTATATTTTAACCAAGTCATAACACTTTCTTCATATATAATTGTACGCCATACTTGACGGTTAGCTTCGGTGTTCTCTAGTCCAATTGAATCCAACCGCTTTCCACATGTAGCATTGGATTCATCCATGGCCAAAATACCACGCCCTGGAGAAGCAATTGCTTTCCACAATTCAATCCGGAGGAAGACCTTCTACATTCGTGTACACCGACTTCATCTTCTCAAGCAAAGTCTACAAAATTATTCATTATATAGCAATTCAGAGCCACACAACAAACCTCTAATTTCTTAAAAAATGTTAAAAAATGTTTTCTACATTGTGTGAATATGCAACTTCCAAAGTATCCTCGACGGTTTTATACCAGACCTTGATAGTGCAGTCTGATGAACCGGATAGCAAGAATTTGTCCCAACAAATAAGGGATGTGACTTCTCCTGTATGCGCATTGAGTGTCATTTTACACTCAAATTTGTCTAGGTCCCAAACCTGAACAAAACAATAAGAAATCATTATCAATTTATCAAACAAAACATATATTAAGCAACAAGCAATTGTGTAGAGCTAACATAGAAAAGCAAAAAACCACTGAAGATTCACAGAGACTCTTTATTTCCAAACAATCAAAATATACCTGGACGCTTTGATCCTTGGATCCTGAGTACAACATCATGTTACATCCAACAGCCAGGCAAACAACAGATTTAGTGTGTCCGCGTAGTGATGCAACCAGTTCAAAAGGGGAATTGGATTTAGAACTGCCTCTCCATGCAAAAATTACACCATCATGCGATTTAAATAATCTAACTCAACATAAATTGATAGATAACAGAAATGAATTATTACAAAAGTAAGAGAACAAAACATACTATACAACCATAAACCAATATGTGAGTAGTTACCTCTGCTCCAGCTAAGAGTGTATCATTGCCAACAACCATGGCAAGGACTCGTCCCTTAGGTCCATCAAGAGTTAAATGTGAAGCAATTTGCATATTCCGTGCCTTCACAAAAAACCACAATGACATTTATCAGCTTACAATTAACAGTCCTATATAACAAAACCATATTATGAAAGAAAAAAATAATTGAAGTAGGAATAAGAGCTTACCTTGACAATGTTAGGAAGACCAACAAAAATCCACGGGCCCTCACTGATCAAAGAAGTAGCTTCAGCACCAAGATTCGTCAAATTAGTACATTGACCAGTAACACAGTCCCATGTCCGAAGTGTCCCATCGGTGCTGCTAGAATAAAGTTTGTTTGATCCATGTGGAAGTGCAATTCCAGTGACAAGCTGCTCACAAATATTTCAATTAAACTAGTTCAGAATTAATTATCAACTAAAAAAGAAGCCAAAATTTCTAGCTTTAAATAGAAATGTAAAATGGTTGTTGTTATAAGGCTAAGTAAGTACCTTCTTGTGTCCTTGAAGCTTTACTAATGTGGAAAAGCCATCACCATAAAACCAGGAATGTAAATTCCGGCAATGTTCACCACGAACACAATCGCCATTCATCCAATATTTGCAGACATGCTTTGGAGAAACCTTAGCAATTTGTGTCTTTTCTCTGTCATCTTCAATAGTAGCATCTTTGGGAAGTGATTTCTCGTCCCCGATCTTGCGAATAAATATTACATTTGGGAGGCAACTTGTCATCTCTTACCAGTGGTCTTACTACGAAATCTATAGTGGGTTCCCTCAAAAGTTTATTACATAAAAATATGTTTGAGCAATCTTACAAATTAATGTTTTTGTTTAACAACTGGATATATAAACTTACGATATTGATGAACAAGTCTTTGCTTTCTGAAGCAATCAACTTTCCTTTTCACTCCTTTCTTTGACTCCTCTTTCTCTTCTGAATCATCTTTCTATTCTAACTCAACAATTTTGCTTTGGAACACATCAGTTAACGTAGGTGGTTCCCCAATTCTCCGGTACTCTAGTATATAAACTAAGCAAAAATAATTAATTAATTAATTACTTAATTGGATCATATCATATAATACAACATTAATTAATAGTTAAAGTTATTATTAATCATACATGTAATGCATTATCCAAATTATTAGACAAAAGAGAGAGTGTATGAGAAACTGAACCAAACCCTCTTATGAGTAACAAAGAATCTTCCTTCAATCGGTTTCTGTTGCCTAGTTCATTCTGTAACAAAATAAAAAATCAAATTCAATGACCTAATAATTTGATTTTAGGTTTATGTTATGGAAATTGAGTAAGGAAAGTGACTAATTACCGAAGGGATGTGATCCGTAGAGGTGGATGGGTGATGTGAATCAGAAATTCTGGGTTGAGGATTATCGAGAAGCGAATCCATTCTACTATGAAGAGTACTCCAGAATCGTTTACCGGAAGATGGACTAAATTGTGGAGAAGAAGAAGAATTAACAACGTTTGTATCATCATCCTGTAATTGTAATAAGAAAACAACGTTTAAGTTAACAACAAACAACAGTTGAGAAAGAAACAAGACATAAGTAATAGTGAAGTTTGAGTTCAAACCTGTTTCATGGGCGGAAGAGGAGGAGTGCGTCGATTGAGGTCGCCATAGACAGACAGTGTTTAAGAGTTGAGAGTGTTTGAGTGTGTGGAAGATAAGGGTTGAATAACGGCTAGTTTTGAAAAGTGAGTTTGCATTGAAGTGAAGCATCGAGGTTTATTTAAATAGATTAAATGTAATGTAACGTTTGGATATTAAATAGTCCTTCACCAGCTAGTAGAGTATCACCAGCAAGACTGTGAATGAAAACAGGTCCTGTCTGGTGCAAACACCAAGTAGTCACACCAACTTGAAATGCAGAGCCAAACACTCCCTGGAAATATTTAACAGTGAAGTTTCAGATTCCAAAACAAATACAATACATAGTTAGTAGCTGTAACTTAACTTGTACGTCAATTAAAATATACATTTTGATTACCGAGTGTAAAACTGATAGCAACCTTAGCTTGGGTTCCAAGCTCCAAGCATTGACGTCTCTTTCCACAACCAAACAGGCCACGGCAGATAGAATGGCCACAAAGAAACAATAAAAGAATACAACAATCAACCCTGCTGGATATTTCTAACATGAATATGAGTCGTATATGACGCAAAGAGACACTCGAAAATAGAATAAAAAATAAATTATAGGTGAAGTGTAGACAAGAGAGGAGAAAGATTTCGATAAAGGCTCCTATTCCTATATTATGTTAAGATTCTTATATGTGTGATGTACAACAGGTTTCCATTCCAGTGAAGAAGATAAAGAGTGTGAGGCAAAGTGAAAATGTTGAGAAGCCAAGACAGAAGTGCATAAATATAGTTACAGTTGACAATTTTGATTTCTGGCTTATGGGTGTATCAAAATATCATAAGACTTATAAATATCTCAACAAGCAACTTCTCAAACTTAGCTGAATATAAGATATAACTTACAAGAGATGAAATACCGCAAGTAATTATATGACAGCTAGCTGTAATTGAAGATATGCTTTGAGGACAAAACATCTCGCGGAAGTATTGGCTTTTCACTCAAAATTAAGCATTGATATATAGCAGATGCACATGCTGTCAACACATTGTTGATAAAGTTGTTGATGCAAGAGACCATTTGGAACAAACTTTGTAACAAACACCAAACAGTGACTGTTAGAGACAGGGATCATATTAGGAAAAGGTATCCATTGGTCCATAGAGAGAGGCCTATTTTGTGTAGAAATTTTTCAAATGTGAATCTTTTTCAATTATTTAGTTTAAATAGTTATTGTATATTACATACACAATATGATCGGATCCTGTTGCAGACGAAACCGATACAAATTTTCACTCTCAAAAACATTATAACTAATTACTTTCAAACAAAAATTCCATCCCTAATTCTTAAACTAATAATCAATTATAAGATACAAAAGGTAAATAAAAGAGGGATGCATTCTCACAATGGTGGTGACACAGAATGGTACTATATCAAGGTTTCATGGTTAAGCAACCGCGTCTTCACATTAATCAGCCAATGTAATGTTGTCAATGTGAGGGTTCAACTTTTAGTCTACCTATAACCTTCCATTAGTAATAGAAAATAACCTTACATTAGTAATAGAAAATTATTAACTTTCAATATGTATTGATCATTCACCAGTATATTGTTGTCCTATGAATAAAACTCACATTTCGGTGTAAAGACACACCTTTTGAAGAATACAATACATACCTTCTAACTATGCTCTTTCTTTTTGAATCATAAAATATTATTAGCACAAATTTTAAGATTTTGAAAGTAATATTGTTTACTCCATAGTACAAATCTATTCTATATATTCAATTGCATGAATCATATTAATACTGAAATATAATTATCATGAAGCATGAAGAGAGAATCAGACCTGCCTCCCGAAATATAGCACAACAAAATCAACTAAACGAATGATGCTTGAGTAAACCCCTTCTGAGTCTACACTTTCAAAATCAACAAAATCAACCTCAAATATAGCACAACAAAATCAACAAAATCAACCTGAAATCAACAAAATCAACCTGAAATCAACAAAATCAACTATCCATTCTTCAGCTACCAATGTCGCTCAAAATCAACAAAACCTGAGTCTACACTTTCAAAATCAACCTTACCAATCAACAAAATCAACAAAATATAAAACCCTAATTCTTCAGCTACCAATGTCGCTCAAAGTATAAAACCCCTAATTCTTCCTTACCAATGTCGCACTGTAAGCAAATGAGCGGTGCGGTGTTGGAGAAGAAAAGAGCTTCGTTTCTCAGCTTCGTTGTCGTCACAGGAGTTAAGCGAATGAGGGATGAGCGAAGTGAAAGGATTTCGTGAATCAAACTGAGAGTTCGTTCGTTGAGCTTCGTTGTCGTCACCATTGCTAGTTCGTGAAAGGATTTGAAAACCGAGAGTTGATTGAAAAATGGGCTTCCCTGAGTTCGTGAAATGCATGCACTGAAAAACGGGTTTTGTGAAAAATGACTAAACACATTAATTTATTATCCCACAATTAATTTGACTTTTATGTATATTATTGGCCTACTTATACTTATTTTATTAATTTTTTAAGTCTATTTAAATTTACACCCAATTTTTAATTTAGCGGGAGTAATAGAGATTTAAATATAATAATATTTTTAATTTACACCCGTTTTTTAAAAAATAGGTGTATATTTTCACATGATCAATCATAAACTGACACTTTAATTACAAAAGTGCCACTGTGTTTCTTATTTACACCCGTTTTTATTATATCGGGTGTAAATTTTAAAATTATATTGTTCATTTTGCACTAGTGATAATAACATATGGCGCCTCTCATTTCAAAAGTCTCGTAGAACAACCCATCCCCTAATTAGGTTATAAAAAACACAAAAGTTTGATTCTCTCACAACCCCTTGAATGCAGCTTATAGAGGCATCTTGCGGGACGACCAAGCTTTTTTCCTAGGAGTTTTTCTTTTAAACCTGGAAGCTAACCAAATTTTCTTTTCCAAAATATCAATATCAGGCCCGGCCCAAAGCAAGTGCAGCAAGAGCTGTTGCACAGGGCCACATACCTTAAAGGGCCTCAGTTTTGTTAAAATAAAAAATTAGCTTGTAATATTTTTTTTTGGGAATTAAAACAAAAGGTTAATTTAGTATTGTTACTGTCGCATGGAATCCATAAGTCAATTTTAAACTACATGGGAGTTACTTATTTCATGATTTACTCTTTCTTTAAATGTTTATCAATTTTTGACGGGGGAGATTATAATGTTTCATTATTTCTTACCTAACAACAATTACATATTTTAATAGCAGATTTCCTATTAATGTGGTGCTACTGTTTGATTTAGTCATCAATCAAATTTTTTTAAATATCAATGTTATCAAACTTATAAGTTTAAATAAATACATATACATAGAAAAAAATTAAATGTGCTAAAAACAAAATCAATTATTTTATTTAAAAAATATAGACTTATTTATTAGTATACCATCTCCTAGTATAAAATTTATGTGTTTTCTAAAGAAATATTTTATATTTTATACTAAAAATTATATATTAGTATTATTTTTTTACAAAATTATATATTAGTACATTAGAGTATTAAAGTTTGTCATATATATTGTCTTCAACTAAATTTATAGTTGTATATGTCAGCAACAATTCTAAAAAATTAAAAAAATTTATCAATGAAAAAGATACACAAAATTATAGTTGTATTTTGTCAAAATATTTCTAAACAATTAATTTCTTTTAGTTCTTATACTACAATTTAAATAATTTTTTATATTTTATTTTATAATGAGCCTATTATTAAAATAGAACAGGGCCTCGTAATGGTTTGGGCCGGCCCTGATCAATATCAGCGTTGATCATTTGGCCAATCTCAATCACTCCATTGTTGGAGAAGTTGGACCAGAATTCTCTACATTTAATTTTTCACACATTCATCCATTCAAGTAAATCATGACAATTGAAAGAAAATCCAATAGGTTAAAATACATCAATAAGAAAATCTTTTTTTCTTTTGGAATTTTTTGTAATTTTGATTGAATAAAATTAAAGTACTACAATACAGGCAAAAGTGTCATGATTTAGGTGCTCACCTCAAAATAACTAGATGACTCCCGCGTGATATTTTACTCTAGGGTCATCGTGAAAATTAATGTGCCTAATAATTATGCATCTAAAAGAACTAACTTGCTCACATCATTTTGATCTATATCGAAGCATAATCAAACTTAATGATACGTGTCTTTACTATATCTCGAATTTAGTTATAGTATCAAATTCATTTTTATCTATTAATGATCTCAAATATCACTTATGTTGAAACAACAATTAGATGAAATGTATACAATGCCCCTCAATCTATAAACAGGGGTTCACTTTTTCAAGTATGACCCCGGAATCAATTCAATTCAACGACTAATTCTACATACACTTTGTCATACTTCGGTATCAAAATGTCATTGTATGCACACCTCCTCAATTAGTAAATTGATAGACCGGGGTCAAAAAGACCAACTATAAAGTTTCAATAAAAAATATTTTTTCTTAAGAAATTAAAAAAAAAAATATAAACTATTAAATTATTTTCATGGATGAAGTTGACAACTAGAAATCAAAAAGATGATATGAATTGTTTAAATAATTTTAATGTTAAAGAAACTATATTTGGACTTTTTTATTTGTTTGCTTTTTAATAAGATTTTTTTTTAAATAATAAAATATTCATCTATATAATAATTGTTTGATATACATAAATAATAAAGAGATCTATCATATTATTAAATGCATGAATTATACTTAATCTATTGTACTAATTCTTTATATAGTAAATATAGAAATGGATTAGATAAATAACAAAAGTGATCTATTGGATATTTTACAAAATTGGATGGATTGAATTTATCCATATTTTAAATAAATGGATTAGATTTAATCTATTAATAGAATAAATACATTAATAAATTAAATTGTCATCCTCAAAAATTAAAGTGATAAATTTAAAACTTTTAAAAATTTAAGAAAAATGAAGAGAGAGAAAGGTAGTGAGAGAAACAGTGTGAGGGCTTAGTTTTTTCTGGTTTTTTACATGGCTGCTAAAAAAAAGAACAACGAAGGAGGCTGGCAAGAGGTGAACAGAAAAGAGAGACAAGCTTTTTCAGGTTTCAAATGGGACATTATGAAAAACACCATTGTAGGAGACATCAGGGAGATTACATCTTTCTTCATTACGGATTTCGACCACAAATGGAGAGCAAGCGACTTGTTCTTCGAATTCAAAGACTTGGGGATGGTGGACGAAATTGTAATACCTCCTAAGAGGGATTGGAGAGGTGAAAAATATGGCTTTATGAGATTTGCAAATGTTGAAGACATCAGGTTGCTGGAAATCAAGTTGGATAATCTTTGGCTTGAAGGAAGAAAACTAAAGGCAAACGTTTCAAGGTTCAAAAGGAAAGATATGTTTGGTAAATCTGTTGCGGATCGCCCCGTTTCAAGTGTCGCTAAACATAGGATTTTTGGTGCTGGCTGTAACACCCTATTTCTACCCGGTAAATATAATGCGGAAAAATATCAGAGTATTAAAAAATTTCTCAACAAATAAATGAGGCGTCACATATTCACTTCATAACAAATCACTTAATCACATTTAGCGGATACATAGCACTTTCTTTGATCAATAAAACAAATACTCAGCATATAATACTCTTCAAAACAAGGTAACTTCTTTTATTGGAATATAAAGGAATCATAATTCTCAATCTTTGAATCAAATAACATGTTATTCAGCTAAGATAAAACAATAAACAACAACATGATAAACATCATAAATCCTTCCCCACGAGTGCTACGTATCAAAGCGACTACCGACCCGATAAACAGTAACTAAATCTTCATACTCGAACACCTGCACGTTACCAATATAAAGGCAACGACGAACAAGAAAAAAGGGTGAGATATCAATTCATATAAGTGAGCGCATGATAAATTGTATATTAGGATCCAAGGATATATAGTTATCACATCGCAAGTATTAATATTGCTATGCACTTCATGCTTTCACTAATTCACAAATCTCACATGCTGTACATCTCACAACAAGTCACAACACTTCATATTCACATCAATTATATATATACTTCATTTACTTTGCAAGCCAAGTCACAATTCATCATAAGTATAAATCACAATTCTAATCCTAAAACATCACCGCATATGAGTCATACATCTAGTCACAAAAACATCACATATAAGTCACCCAGACATATTCAGTTAATTGCACTCACAGGTATTGATATCATCATACTGTTTACGGTGATTTCCGGTAAACAACCGCTAGTCTTCCAAACTATAATAAATATGATTTGGTTACTCGCAGGATCGACTAGATTGATCCTAGGACATAGTCAAAAAGATTGTTATTGATGGTCATTCGAACCATATCTATGATTCATCTTGTCAATAAGAATTACTTCGAACGAAACAAACAAAATTAGCAATCACTTCGTTATACACGTGAGTATAACTTCAGCGAAAGGTAAGTCAAGATAAAATATGAGACAAAACTGTAAAAGTGCAGAAATCTTAAAGTGCAGAAATGTTAAATACTTCAAAGATAAATGACATGAAAATAATGAGTACGAAAATGTAAATGGCAAGAAGTAAATGGCAAGAAGTAAATGGAATGCAATAATATTGAAAGATACTTGAAAATAAAGGGAAAATACACATGTATTAAAATGGTGGTGTCATACGTACATTTCTCAGCGAACTCTTTCTCTTTAACACTTGATACTTGAGTAATATGTGAGTGATTTGTACAAAATGAACACACTGAATCCTAACATTAGAACCCTTATTTATACTAGTTTCGACCTTAACGGTCCTATGCTAATCTAATGCCACGTTTCTCATGAGAATCCTCGGAAAGCCATCTGTCTCTGGACAGTTATGAAAACTTCTTCGAATTTCAAATCCTCCTGCCTGAATCCTCCTTCGACGCGTGGCAATATAACTTAACATTAAAATACCACGGAAATACACTAAGCATCAGTACTTAACATATTTCGTAAAATTTGTCTAAGTCTCGAAGATATACACTCCTACTAGCTTCAGCATTCACTATCTTCGTTATAACTTAGAAATCTTCGTTCTCGAAACATGGCCATCAAGAGCCATTTTTATCTTCAAAGATGGTCATCAGTAACCATCCTTCCTTCGATTTTTTATCCTTCGAAGGACCATGTTTGCAAAACGAAATCTTCAGCTAACACATACTATTCATAAAATCATCAATTCACATTTTCACATACTTCCATCATTTAACAAGTCACCAAATACAATCACAATATAATCACAAAACGTCACAACTATGAATCACATAAGACACATGGGACATGACTCATGTATATGCATGTGGTACCAATCGGAGCTTCAGCCCCCGTCACCAATTGCCATTTGGCCCGTCATGTTTGCCATAGTTTTCAGGTCGTCATGTTTGCCATAGTTTTCAGGCCGTCACAGAGTATGCATATGGAATGTGACTCGACAAACAAGACAACACATCATACTCATCACAATCACATATCGTCACGAGGCATAAGCCTATATCACAATCACATTACCATTTATTCGAGGTAATTCACGTCACCATAATATTTCATCTTCACTTAGTCACAAAATTATCATCACAAATATATACAACATCACATATTACCAATCATCACAAACATCGTCATGTTTCGACACATCATCGCAAATCATATAACTTCACATATTAACAAAATCATCACAACAAATCGACACATTAAGCCAAGTCAAATTAGTCTTATAATTCTCTATAAATTAGTCTTCTAATTAACTCACTAATCCACTATCAACTAACCAAAATTATTCACCTAATATTCTATAATTAATCGCATACATCCCGCGTCACTACCGGTTATCTAATTTCCGGTTAAATTCTTAATATTCACGACTTTACGAATTTCCGGGTTATACTCCCAAGTCACAAAACATAACTCAACCGATTAGTTCGGATACAATTCTATTCTTTACCGGTTATTCGATTCGTTTGTTAAATTCTCAAGATACCGTTATTTACCGACAAACCGAATAATTATTCTAAGTCTAAGTATTTTTCAATTAAATAGATTAATGGAGATTAATTCAACAATTAATTTCATCGACCGATTAACATAACAATTTCGAAAAAAGAACGCCACCACGTTAATGTACTAATTAAACTTAGCTACTACGTCAATTTTCATCAAATTCCAGACAACTAATTATACCGCTTAATTCGGCTATTTCGATCAAACGGGGCTGTTTTATTTCCACTCTAGCATGCTACTATTTCCAAGGCATTATTCGGCTACTGCTAAATAATTTCTACAATTTAATATACTTCCCTAATTAATGGTATAATTAACATAGCTTATGTTCCTGCAATATCAAGTAATTTCCAGTCTGCTGTTAGGAGTAAATTAATGGTAAATTCATGTGTTAATAGAAGTGATTTAGTTTCCAAACCAATGCAAAATGTGATAAATCCATAGGTTTTTATTAAGAATTGAACTGAACAAGTTTAGTTCATGTGTAAAGCAAATCGAATCACTTGTGGGTGTTATTGTTGCAGGTTTAGAGCTGAATTGAAGCTTGAGAAGAACATGAGGAGGAAAGAGAGCTGGAAGTCTCAAAGGCAGAAGAAAAAGATGGAAATTACAAAGGGCGCGCCGCGGAAGTCCTGTGAGGCGGCGCGAGAATACCTCTGTTTGAGGGGCGCGCCGCGCCAGCCCGTTGCCGCGCCGCGGTCTCGGCGTTAAAAGCCCAAAAATTCTGTTTAAAAGCCCTAGCTTCCAAGAGAAAAAGGGTGGTTAGAGAATTTTGGAAGAGCGAAATTAGGAGAGGAATCTGAAGGTGCAGCCACAATTATCAATTGAAGACCAATTCTCTATCAAGCGAAGACATTCCTTTGATGAAGATGAATTCTTCCATTAATCTTTGTGTGTTCTTCATGTCTATGGAGAGCTAAACCCCTTTTGTTGAGTCTAAGGTAGTAGTTAACCTATGAATATAAAATACCATTGATTAATTCCTGTGAACAATTATTTGAATTCATTGTCAATAAGAAATCTTGTTTTTATTCTTAAATTATCGTTGAATCTTTGATCGAAAGAAAGGATTTAACTTTTGCCCTAGGTTACTATATTGATTCAATACCAATTTGCAGAGATGGAATTGGGATTGAGTTTTCATAATTATCGTTCTTAATTACTATTATCGTTATTGATATTTGGAGAGATCGAATCTCATACCGGTAAAAGTTTATCTAATTTGATTTGCAGACATGGAATCTTATTTGATGATAAGTGAAGATAATGATTCAAAGGATTGTTCTATTGTGAATTAATTGATAATTGTATATGATTAGGTTGATGAACCCTAAAGACTCAACATCTTTCTTTACTTGTTAACACAAAGTCCTTTACTTGCTTTTATTTTATTATTTGCTTTTGATATTAGAAGTATAAAACAAACCAAACTCAATTTTCCTAACTCAAAATAAACAACTATAGAACGGCAGTGATATTAACCAATCCCTGTGGATACGATATATTACCGAAAATATTTACCCAAAAATACTTTCAACAAATTGGCGCCGTTGCCGGGGATTGGTGTCAATATTGCACGCATTGCAATAGTTTTTATTTTGAGTTATTTTTATATTTCTGGTTTTTTCACGTGTTTGTTAGTTTTTGCAGATTTAGTGTATGCGCAGCAACGTTTCCAGCGATCAACTTCTTTTTGATCCCGAGATCGAGAGGACCGCTAGGAGAGGAACATACACTACTATTTTTAGTTATTTACTTAATTTTAGATTTTTTTTTGTTTAGTTACTTAATTTTAGAATTTTAGTTTAGTTCCTTTATTTTAGGATTTTAGTTTAATTCCTTTATTTTAGATTTTTAGTTTAGTTCCTTTATTTTAGGATTTTAGTTTAATTCCTTTATTTTAGATTTTTTTTAATTTAGCTCCTTTATTTTAGATTTTTAGTTAGTTACTTTACTTTATTTTAGATTTTGTTATTGCAATAGTCTTTTAATTTTGATTTTTATATAAAATTTTTTATCTTGTTATTTCACTTGTTTGCTAGTTTTGTAGATGTTTGTTTGTCGGAATGTTCGACCCAAATATAAATGTTGCGATTCATGCTCAAAACGAGATCCTAACTCGACAAATGGAGTATCTCCTTCAAAGTGTGTCACAGTTCACACCTCAAGTTAATGAGTTTCATGATATCGGATGGTGCACACCGGAAGATGCGATGGAGTATCATATGGCTAACAATGAATACCAACAACAAGGGTTTTCACACTATAATCAAGGTTATCAAAGAAGACCCACTGAGTTAGAGGAAACCATGAATCAATTCATGCAATTCTCTTTAGCCATTCAACATAACCGAGAAACTCAAGATGCTCAACTTACCAAATTCTTAACCGAGCAAAACGTAAGTCATGTCTCAACTTTTCAAAACCCTACGACTTATGTAGAAACTTGCAATGCTACTTCTATAAGGAGTGTAAAAGTGATTGGTGAGGATGATGGAAAGAAGAGATTGGAGGAGGAAGTTGATGACAAAGAAGATGTTGTTGAAAAGGATAATATAGAGTATGGAAACATCAAGAAAAATATAGAAGTTGAGTATGAGCTCTCAATGAAGCTACCTTATCCAAGACCTCCTAAAAAAGTAGATGATGTGTTAGTCGAAGGAACAAAAAAGGAGGATATAATCAAAGAAGTCATGAATGAGTTAGAAACTTCAAAAGCTGAAACTTTTTCAAAAGAGAATATGATGGACTTAGAGTTGAAGAAGAGTAGTAATGCAAATGAGCATAAACTCTCATTGGAATTACTTCCTCCACAAGTTCCTAATAAAGAAGGGAAGGAGATTCATTGCTTTCGACCAATGGAAAAGTTTAGCCGTTTGCAAATCACCATCCCATTTTTAGAAGGTTTAAAGTTAAAGCCAACATTTGTCAAGGATAGGTTCTCACCGACGAAGAAATTAACGGGTAAGGAGGTTATCTCTCTTGAGGAGAGGAAAAAACAAATGAAGGAAGAGAGATTGCGAGTTGAAGTGATAAGAATTAAGGATGAAGAAACCAAACATGCAAACATGAAATACTTTTGGGGTTTCACATTGGTAAGAAAAGTACCAAGGAAAAGAGACAATGGTTGATGATTCAACCATGAACCGTCGAGCCATGCGACGATAAACGAAGCACATCGTGGGAGGTAACCCACACTTCTAATGTTTTATTTTGTTTTGCTTATTTTTATTTCAGGAAATAATAAAGGGACCTTTCTGGTGAAAGCTAGGAAGAAGCAATTGATATGGCAATACCCTTTGTGAGTCAACCCTCTCGGGCTTGTTCTGAAACATTGAGGTCAATGTTTAGTTCAAGTTTGGGGGTGGATTTACTCTTTTGCATTTTTCAATTTTCTGTTTATTATTTGTTTTTTTTATCCCCAGTTAAGAATGAGTAATCCCACAACAAAATGACATCTCAAGCAAAGTACCAACAATGAAGCAACATGCATGAAAGTGGTAGTGAGTGAATTGTCAAAAATAAATGTTTTCACTTTCTTTTTCAATAAGTAACAAAGCAGGTATGAATTTTCAAACTCAAACTCTTAATGTGTGCAATGAAACTTAAGGTGTTAGTAAATACTGTCAGAAGTTCTTTATGGTACATTGTTTATTGGATCGGTTTAGCCTTAATCATTGTGAGGAAAGCTTTCCATTGTTTACTATATGCAGGAGACCATCAATTGTTTTGACTTGTTCGTATCATGCTAAACCGGTTGTTGCATCGTCTGTGGAAATCTGTGGAAGTGATTTAGGCAATTGTTTGAATTTGAGAGTTCTTTGAGCCAACTCCACCGTAAAAATTATTTTCTTCTGTGAGAGTGTGATCCTTTGCTAACCATTCTTTGAGCCTGAGGTCAAGGTAAGTATCATAATATGCACCAAGAAAATAGCTGGTGAGGTTTGATCTCAATAAAAAGTTTTGTTCAGGACCATCAACCATAAAATTTGGTGATGTGTTTTCTCTTTGACCTTTTTAGAAAGTAGGGGAGCATTCATACAGGTTGACCTCCAAGTTGGGGAGAGTCACATTCAAAAGAAGAGTAAGTACTTATGGTAAGCGGTGAAAGAAAAAAGTCGTAGCTTGAAAAAAAAAGAAAGAAAGAAGTAACAACGTTTGAATATAACGATTGTTGAGAAAAAAGTGAAAAAGAAGAATCAAGCTACGAATGAATGAAAAAAGATGGACAGGTAAAGGAAGTAGAGTTTTAGAGAAAAAGAAATAAGTTATGAATTGGATGCTTCCCTATATTAGGAACAACCCTTGATTATCTTCTTTTCTTTGAATCTAAACCACATTACAACCATAGAAAGACCTTCTGATTCTCAGATTCCACAAGACTTGATGCGAGCAATTTGGTGAACGTATGATATGGATCTTTGTTGATTTAATTGTTTGGATGAGTGTTTAACCCTTTTTTTATTCATCATACTTTTTGATGAGAGTGAGTAGTGCTGGTTCAAGCAATTGTGTAGTGTTTTGAACTTCTGGAGGTAATTTGCTTTCAAAGTTTGTTTCATGTGTATATTCTGAGTTTGCAGGTAGAAGAGGAGTATTTGACTTAGTTACTGGATTGAACCACTTGAGAAAAACTTTTTGAAAAACTTGTTGCATGATTGTCGGTAAACTTTGCTGGAGGTAAGTAATTTTGTTTAGGGACAAACAAAACTCTAAGTTGGGGAGAGTTTGTTAGGAGTAAATTAATGGTAAATTCATGTGTTAATAGAAGTGATTTAGTTTCCAAACCAATGCAAAATGTGATAAATCCATAGGTTTTTATTAAGAATTGAACTGAACAAGTTTAGTTCATGTGTAAAGCAAATCGAATCACTTGTGGGTGTTATTGTTGCAGGTTTAGAGCTGAATTGAAGCTTGAGAAGAACATGAGGAGGAAAGAGAGCTGGAAGTCTCAAAGGCAGAAGAAAAAGATGGAAATTGCAAAGGGCGCGCCGCGGAAGTCCTGTGAGGCGGCGCGAGAATACCTCTGTTTGAGGGGCGCGCCGCGCCAGCCCGTTGCCGCGCCGCGGTCTCGGCGTTAAAAGCCCAAAAATTCTGTTTAAAAGCCCTAGCTTCCAAGAGAAAAAGGGTGGTTAGAGAATTTTGGAAGAGCGAAATTAGGAGAGGAATCTGAAGGTGCAGCCACAATTATCAATTGAAGACCAATTCTCTATCAAGCGAAGACATTCCTTTGATGAAGATGAATTCTTCCATTAATCTTTGTGTGTTCTTCATGTCTATGGAGAGCTAAACCCCTTTTGTTGAGTCTAACGTAGTAGTTAACCTATGAATATACAATACCATTGATTAATTCCTGTGAACAATTATTTGAATTCATTGTCAATAAGAAATCTTGTTTTTATTCTTAAATTATCGTTGAATCTTTGATCGAAAGAAAGGATTTAACTTTTGCCCTAGGTTACTATATTGATTCAATACCAATTTGCAGAGATGGAATTGGGATTGAGTTTTCATAATTATCGTTCTTAATTACTATTATCATTATTGATATTTGGAGAGATCGAATCTCATACCGGTAAAAGTTTATCTAATTTGATTTGCAGACATGGAATCTTATTTGAGGATAAGTGAAGATAATGATTCAAAGGATTGTTCTATTGTGAATTAATTGATAATTGTATAGGATTAGGTTGATGAACCCTAAAGACTCAACATCTTTCTTTACTTGTTAACACAAAGTCCTTTACTTGCTTTTATTTTATTATTTGCTTTTGATATTAGAAGTATAAAACAAACCAAACTCAATTTTCCTAACTCAAAATAAACAACTATAGAACGGCAGTGATATTAACCAATCCCTGTGGATACGATATATTACCGAAAATATTTACCCAAAAATACTTTCAACATCTGCCAACTAATTATTCTGCTACCTGTTAATGTTCTATTTCTAAATGTTATTGCTAACAGTATACAAGCATCACCTTCCTGTTATTTATGTAATCCATATTTGAGATTAATAACCACATACATTTATTTCAATGTGTCAATGTCTGCTACGAAGGAAACTACTATCAACCGTTTCCTACTTCTGCTGAGCTTGACTGTCTCATGCTACTTACGTTACTACTACTAAATCTGGTAGTCCATTATTTCCAATGCATATTATGTCCCAATACACTAATTCACCTATATATGTGTTGTATGGCACTACTATCTTAACTTTATTTATGTATATCTCCAAGCAAAATATAAAATCAATATATTATTGTCAATATGCTAATCATTATGGTTGTAGTTACCTAGCATATTAGTGATCCTATGGTTCCATACCAATCTCCACGTTTTGTCCTAATGCCACAAACAAAATATAATACAAGATAAAGTGATGCCATTAAATATATATATATATATATATATATATATATATATATATATATATATATATATATATATATATATATATATATATATATATATATATATATATATATATATATATATATATATATATATATATATATATATATATATATATATATACACGTGAGTGAGGTTGTATGTCTAAACATTTACCACATCAACAAAGCCTAGCCAGCATTCTAACTTTGGACAAGTAGGATAATATTCATAGAAATTTACAAAACAAACAAGGCGAGCTAGCTATCGCACAGACGCGAAAAGTGCCGGCAGCATCAATGTGTGTTCATTATAACTTCAAGCCTTTTATTTAAACCAGTTTCATTTCTATTACAAACAGCATATCATTTAATTAATTCAAGTTTCCATTGATGAACATAGACACAACAATTTCAACAATGGCAGAACCACAATTAACATAACACAAAAGACTAATTTATACCCTAATCCCAACATACAAGGTTTCATAAGCCCCATTATAGGTAGAGAACCCCCACCCTTACCTTATCAATGGAAGCAACTCAATGGGTCTCTAATTGCATCTTCAATTGACACCATGGATGAAAAATCTTCAAGCTCCTTCTTCTTCTCCATAATCTTGCATCTTTCTCCTCTAATCTTGTTCTCTTCATTATGACTACTCTCCTCTTTCCAATTCTCTAAAACCCTAATATAAAATCCAATTTGGGCTTAGTGGTTAACAACTCTTCTTTATTTAATATCCTCCAAAATCAATTTAGGCCCAATAAGAGATATAACTCAATAATCAAAATATCACTTATAATAATAATCCATCAATATAATAATTCTGACTTATAAATAATATTATCCTTAATATTATTTTCTGACTATCCGAATTCAATTTAATAATTCTAAATATGCCCTTAAATAACACCGACAATCCAAATTCGACCAATATATCATATTTCTGGTCTAATCTTAATTACTCAGAAAATTCCCAAAACTTCAAATATTATTTCAATAATATTTCTAATACTCAAAATATCAAAACTCTTGATTAAATATCAACCCGCTATCCCGAACTAATACCGACTAAATCGTCTCAAAATACGAAAACTTCACTAAACACTCCGAACGTCTAGATTAAGCGAATAATTGAATTTCCGGGCGTTACACTGGCCCTAAGGGTGAACAGAGGAGTGGTCAGGATTGTGGAAGGTTTGCAATCAAAGGCTCTAAGGTTCAGGGTGTTTCTTATGCGGACTCTTTAAAGAGGAACACCTTGTCGAGGATTAATTCTAAGCAAGGGGGTTTCAACGATGAAGAACATATCACCAATTAATATCGGGGAAGTTAGTTTAAAGGAGGACATTAACAAATCTTATTTCTTTAGCTCTAATAAAGAAGAGAAGGACCGTTATTGAAACGCTTGGGTGGGCATCGCGAAAGCTCCAGGGATGGCGTATGGAGTGAGCGATAGTTTGTTGACAGAAGGTATTTTTTCCGCGGAGGCAAATCCTCTGGGACCGAATCTTTGTATGTTAGAAGAAGCCAACGAAGAGGATATTGCAAGGCTGATTTTCAAGAATGAGGAGTGGAAGGCTAGTTGGTTCAAGGAGGTTAGGAGGTGGCAGACGCAAGACATGGAGTGCTTCAGAGCTGTTTGGGTATCCATCTATGGAATACCTTGCTTTGTGAGAAACAAAAGATTATGTGATCTACTGCTATCAGACATTGGGCTGGTGGCTAACGGCGAGTGTTTGGAGGGCAAACAAGTTAGGATGGACGTTACCAGATTGCTGATTTTCTCGAATCATTTGGAGTCAATCAACTGGAAGATAGCGGTTTCAGTGGATGGTGTTTGGTTCGAGATTCTGGTGAAGGAGAACGTATCGTTTAGGGTTGGAGACAAGGATGAATCTTGGGCTGGTTCGGAGTGCTCATCGGAGGAGGCGGTAGACGACGAATCCACGGCGGAGAGAGAAACAGAGGTTAAACCAGAGGAGGTTTTAGGTGACGTGCGATTAGAAGAAGATGATGGAGGGTTATCGAGGTGTGTCAGAAAAGCAGAGGTTCAATCCTCTATTTTGCAGAAAGGTGAGGTCGATGGAAAGGGAGATTTGGCTTTAGGGGATAAAGTGGGTGGCTGCAACTCTGGCTTTAGTGTGCAGTATAAATCTGAGAGCGTTTCTAATGAAAGTTTCTCTAGGGTTGAGTGTTCTTTCAATGGAGCATTTAATGCTAAGAAGAAGGTAGAGGGTAGTGTAGAGGCGGCATCGAAAGGGAGAGAAAACGAAGACTCCATTCAAGACAAAGAGATTTTATCTACCAAGGGGCCCACGGAGTAAGGCCCAATTGATTTTTTGCGCGTGGGCCCGACTGAAGACAATAACTTAGTTATTTTTAATCCTAATGTGTCGTTGGAAGAGTCTTTTTTACCCCCAGAAGAGCCTTTAATTAAAAAGAGAGAAGTAGTGGCTGTGGGACCCTTTGCAAAGAGAAAGGTGGTTGCATGCATGCAGATCGTGGGGACACAGTTGTAAACTCGGTTTTTTGAGGCGAACTGACTCCTTGCTCTCTTTTGTTTTTTTTTTGTTTTTTTTTATTTTTTGCAAGAGTCGCCACCGACTTTTATTTTATCCAAAAAGGAAAGGCATAAAAGAACAGGAAAGACCTTTTGACAGATTTTGGGTTCGGGGGGTTGGTTATACAAAGGGAAGGTTTTAAGCACCCTTTGTATCCATGGTTATCCATGGGCTCTTAATTGCTTAGCTCACTTTTTTAAATACTTTGTTGATTTGAAAATAGAAGAAGTGAAGATGGACAATATGTCACATAGGTCTCTGAAGAGTTTCACCGGGAATAATGCCCTTCAAATACCAGATGAAAGTTTTGAAAATAGATGAGAAGTTTTGAAAATACGTTGTTTGAAAATGAAAGCGTTTGAGCAAGCAATTAGGAGTTACTTACTCTCAATTTATAAGATCTTTCCTGTACGTTAGCAAAATAGACAAATAGAAAATAGCAGAAACATAAATAATATGTCCAATTGGACAAAGAAAAAATAGCATAAACATAAATAATACGTCCAAATGGACAAAGAGAAAATAACAGAAACATAAATAATATGTCCAAATGGACAAAGAAAAAATAGCATAAACATAAATAATATGTCCAAATGGACAAAGAAAAAATAACAGAAACATAAATAATATGTCCAAATGGACAAAGAGAAAAATAGCGGAAACATAAATAATATGTCCAAATGGACAAAGAGAAAATAGCGGAAACATAAATAATATTTCCAAATGGACAAAGAAAAAATAGCAGAAACATAAATAATATGTCCAAGTGGACAAAGAAAAAATAACAGAAATATAAATAATATGTCCAAGTGGACAAAGAAAAAATAACAGAAATATAAATAATATGTCCAAGTGGACAAAGAAAAAATAACAGAAATATAAATAATAAATAATAAAATAAAGCATAAAGCAAGAAATATAAAGAACAATATAATAAAATGCGGAAATTAAAGTCAATTGTTAGTATGTTAAAGATAACCATCTTGAAACTTGTCAAGTATGTTATCAAAGTTAGTAATAAAGATTGATGGTGAGTGAAGGATGTTCTTGGATTTAAATTCAATGGAACTTTATCAGAAGCTTGATGAAATCATAGCGACTACACGATAAAATTCCATAAGTCTTAAACCAACCGCATACAATTCTCATCCATGTTTGATCTTTTTTTATTCCAATTCAAGACAAAGAAAAAGATAAGAAATAATATCAAATAATAAATATAAATAAATACAAAACAAATTAAGCTTAATATTTTTTTGTGATTTTCTTGGAATTGATTTTTAGTTAATTAACAAACTAATTAAACAAATAATTATACAAATAATTAAACTTAACAAAAAATATTCTTTTTTATGTCAAAAATTAGATTATAAAAATATAAACCTAAATCTAAAAGGAAAATATTTTTGGAGTTTTTTTTGATTGGTTAAAAATAATTAAAAAGCAATATTTACATAATTACTAATTAATTAAGCAATATAAATTAATTATGAAAAGAAATAAAATATTTTTATGTTAAAAATTAAATAAACATTTTATCAACTTAAAACTAAAATTAAAACTTTTTTTTTTTGAGAAATTGAAAATATGCATAAATATGGAGTTTTTAATTCATGAACTCCTAACACTACTACATATTAAAAATTACATTGTACTTACTCTATGATGTTCCAACAGTGGAAAAGAATGATTGAAATTGATTGAAAGTGGCTATTTGAATGAGCCTTGATTTTTACAAGTTTATTGAAACTTTTGGAAAATATAAAACTTATGCTATGCTTTTGGAGTGTGTTGTTATTCTTCTCTTGTTCCTCCTCCTCTTTTTTCTCCCCCCTTTCTTGAATGAAGAAAATGAAGCTTTATTTATAGGCAAAGAGTTTGATCTAGGAGGCCAAGCAAGTGGAAAAAATAATGATTGATTTTGTGGAAAAAGAATGGAATATTCTTTTATGCTAAGATAAAAAACTTAACCATGGTTTAATCACTCAATTATTATTCTTTCCAATCTTGCAATCTTATCTTTGATGCTTTGAATATATCATTGCTTGTATCACATGAAGCTTCCTTGCATTATCCTTGAATTATCATTGAATTATCCTTGAATTATCTCACTTTAATTAAACTTTAAATGAATAAAATTTAATTAAAATGAAATAAAAATGTTATGGATCATGGATGGGTCGTGGATTCCTCTTAGACATATGGGAATCAAGATTGAATCACAAAAGAATTGGCTTTTTTTGAAAAAAGAATCAAATTTTGGTCATTACTTGTTTCATGCATTTTTCCAAAAAAGGTCAACTTCATCAAGGCATATCTCCCTCAATTTTGATCCTATGAAAGTGTTCTTTAACTTTTTGGAAAGCCCAAGATGTCCTCTACAAGCCACTTTGGAAGCGTTTTTGCATTTGGAGAAGTTATTTTGATGATATGGGCTTTGACAAAAAACTGCTTTTTGTTGACTTTCAAAATGACCCGTAATGTTTTGGCTTATATCTCTTAGGCGGAAGCATTTCTTGACCTTGGTCCCAACATCAAAGTTGTAGAGAATTGAATTTCCTTGAGGATGAGCTTTGGTTGGAATTTTTCTGATAAATTATGAGAGAGTTATGGTCGGTCAAAGTTTAGTTGACTTTTAGGTAAAAAACTCTAATTTTGCAATTTTGAGTTTTGTTGATTTCTGAACTTTTCTTGATGAATTATGATCAATCCTCGATCAAATAGTGAATATTACTTCAAATGATTGATGTTGACCAAAAATCTTGATTTTTTACTGTAGTTGACTTTTTTCTCGATGAACTGCAGTTTTGCGATCTTTCAATGAATCAAGGTCTTCTCCTCAATTGAATGACATGAATGGACTATAATGTTGATTTGAAGGCCTTTGAATCATATTTTGAGTCTTGGAATCATCTCATGATTAAAAGTCAATCCTCTGGTGAAATTAGGTCAAAACCCTAATTTGGCGCTTTTGGCGATCTTGAGAGTTGTCTGCCTTAAACTAAGCCATCCTTGGACTTGAATATTGATTGAAGGAACCTTTGAATCTTGAGAGAATTTTGAACCTCTTGTGGGCCTCAAAACCCTTAATTCTTCAGCTTTCTCTTGATCATTCTTCTGTCTTTTTAACACACAAGCAACAAACTTTTTTTCTTTTTATTTTTTTTGTTAGTAAATAAAAGTATGCATGATGATAAATGATAATGATAAATGATAATGATAAATGATAATGATAAATGATAATGATAATGATCATAATACTTTAGAAAATGATGGGATCTCATAGGTCAAAAATTGGGGTGCAACAGATGCCCCTATTTAAGTTTCTTCTATCCGGAGATGTGAAGATTGTAAATCTTCGTTTCGACGTGATTGAAGAGACTTAAATATATATAAAAACACAATTTTTGAACCTGAGATGCAATGTAATGCTTATGATTATGAATGCATATGATTTCCACGAGATGGAAACAGGACACCACTGGGGAGAAGTAAACAGACTCCGTTAAGGAAAAGGTATACGTCATCTAGAAATAGAATCAGACTTCACACAAGAAAGAAACAGTTGACAAAAGCTTTCAAGATAAAACATGATTGAACTTTGAGAAGAGAATATCTGAGGCATACATGAATGTGGCTACATAAAATGAATATCAAGGTAAAACATGATTGGACAACATCAAATGACAATCAAGGTAAAACATGATTGGGCAACATCGAATGACAATCAAGGTAAAACATGATTGGGTAATCATTAACGGACAATCAAGGTAAAACATGATCACAGGTCCATCAAGGTAAAACATGATTGGATGTCATTAAGGATAATCAAGGTAAAACATGATTGGATAATCATCAAATGACAATCAAGGTAAAACATGATTGAAAAATACCAAATGACAATCAAGGTAAAACATGATTAGAGAACACCAAGGTCAATCATGGTAAAACATGATTTGAACTTTAAGAAGAAAATATCAAAAGCGTTTTAAGATAAACCATGAATGAAGCAGCATCAAACGACAATCAAGATAAAACATGATTGAACTCAGAGACATTCAAGAGTGACATTGAATGAGGTAATAACACTTTACTGGGAATTGGGACATCCATAGAAGCTTTGAATAAAAGGTGACAAAGTTCTGAAAAATTGTCAGAACAAACAAGACATATCATGAAGAATATCAGATAGATACAGACAAAACGAATCAAAAGGATAAATTTGTTTGGGTAGGTGCCAAGTAAGTTGGACTTTGATCTCAAGGTAAGATGTTGACAACAACAGGACCTTAGAAGAATGTAAATGAGCATGATTTTGTTTTTATGCATGATGTTAAAGTTTTCTATGCATGATGAATGCTCAATGCAATGTAGTTATTCATGACGACTGGGATTGACTCTTTTGTGAGGCAAGATTGGAGCTTTGATTCCTCAACACAGGAACTCTAAAAAAAATCCGCTTGGAAAGAAGATGCATGAACAAACTTCTTGTCACACTGATAACTGTATCAAACAAATGATCCTTTGAGAATAACTGATAAACTAGGCTTGAGTATTGCTGAAGAAGATTGCCCCTGATTGAATAATTGTTGCAAGTTAACTGATCATGGCTTCAGTTGAACTATGTTGGGGATGAACTGATCACGGATTCAACTCTTGAAATGAATGTTGGGAAGACTTGCCATAGTATACATCTTGAAGAGGATATTCTGATCAACAAATCTTGATTAAACATCTGAACAACAGGATCTTGAAGGAACGTGCCCCTGATAGGATCACTGATAAAGTTTCTCGACTATTTGAACTTCCCAAAAGATAAGTACTTACTTTCAAATAAAGTGTTCATTCAAGAATGGTAATTTTAATGCAATGCTCAAAACATATTTTTGAAATCAAAATCACTTTGTAAAGAAAATGGAATCACTGGTTAAAACATAAAGGTTAAGACAATCAACGTGAAAGATAAAGCAAAGATATGGTATCAACATAAATGATTGGTAAATCTCTTGGGAGTCAGCTTACGCAACCTTGTTGTAGTATGCTTTCAAAATAAACCTTGCTTCAATTAGGGCTTTTGAAGGTTGTAACGTGGTCAGGTTCACGGTTTAAAAAAGCAAAAGGTATAAGGCTCAAAATTTTTGTAACCCACCCCATCTTCGTGATGATCTTCAGTCCTAAACCCAGTTAATTCAAAATATGCATTCAGGTTCTAAGAGACTTCTGGAATTTTACCTGTTGTAATGATGAAAGTTCACAAGCCAAGAAAACTTAGAGATGGCAGTCACTTTTTCCTTTTGATAGTCACAACATTTTGTGGTTCAAGAATTTATTGACTTATCTCTTCTTTTTTCCTTTTGATATCCCTAACTTTTGCCTGAACTGTTTATTTTGAACTTACAGTCAGCGGGATGCCTTAATTTTTGCCTAAGTCATTTTTTGATTTTGACTTAGCAGGCTTTTCGTCGATTTTCTTTTTTGATACTTTTTTTTCTGAAAGATAGTGACTACCTTGCTTAATGATTATAATGAACCATCATCGACTTTTGATTGGCATCTCCAGTACTTCTTTGATGTAAGCGGAGGAAAGCTTGTGATTAAAACACTTGTTAAAAGGTGCATTGAATGATTCTCTTAAAATAGAATGCACAAACAAATTAACTGGGAACTACCCTGCCCCGGGTTAAAATATGCGTTATTTCGTACAGAAAGAAACACCAACTTCTAGGCTCAAAGGGGTTGACGAGGGATTAACTTCCTTATTTCTCCAGTGTTTGGGAAGTGAAACAATGCCTGTACATCGTTAGCAAAGTTTTATTTGAAAGCATACAGTTCAACAACTTGGGTATTTCGTTGTCATCATCCTCCCTCCAATCTTTGCATAAAACACAAGTTTGATAGAGAAAGGAAAATAATTTTTTTTTTGTAAAAGAAGCATAAACATAGACATAGTAGATGCAAATGAATTCAAAAATACGATGCTCATTTCATTAAAATTAACATTCTGGAATGAAAAAAAAGTTTAAAAGCCATCAATACAACTGAGGAAATGCAAACAGTAGGGAAACATCTTTCTAAATCATGGCCTGCTGCCCCTTGATGGAAATGACAATGAAGATCAGACCTTAAACCTTATGGAAGAGGATTTCGAGGAGGAAGAATCAACTTGATGGTAGATAGATAACTTTAAAGATGGAGACAGACAAGGATAAGTTTCATGGATAACCTGAATGTTTGTATGCAAATGATGCAATTGTTGTTTATATATATATATATATATTTTTTTTTTAGTTTCAAAGAACTTAAGATATTAATTTGCAAACATTCAAGCATTGGATTAAAGCATTAATCAAGTTATCATCAAAATCAATCATTCATTTTGGTGGATTAGAGTTTTCACCCCCATCAACACCCAAGATCCATTGAGTTTGATGAAACTTACGATGTTTACAAAAAAAGACCTCTGAGTTCATTGGAAATCAAAGGAAAAGATTTTTATGAATGTATGAATGCATGAATGCCACATATACATAAATTGTAACACAAACATGGTGCACATAAGGTAGGTTCAAAAGTTCAACGTCACGAGCATGAGGTCAAAGAACCAAACATGGGATAGTACTAAGGGTTAATCACCTCCACAACATGTTCTACTGATACGTCAGAGTCCACATTCTTCTTTCGGATATTACCGGCTTGCACAACTGAACTTGTGAGCTAGCAATATTCTCAAGAAAAACTCGTCTGAGTGTGGCTCTCCGCATGACAACTAATCCAAGTCTTCACCCGAATAGTTTCTGCGCCACAACCTAATAAGGCCAGGATGGGTAGGGGTTCTACGGCCAACTCAGCTTCTACAGTTCAATGAAAGCAATAATGTCTTCGCTACGAAACATGCTAAACATATATTACCAACAAGGAACCTCCACTGAGCGGAAGGATTCTCACGTACGCCTGTACATGACTATACCCTCCACCTAATTCTTATGTGTACTTAATCCGGGTTAGGATTTGTCCATAATGTATCTCAAGTGACGGAACCACACATATATCCAGAATAGCAAAAAATAATAAAATAAACAAGTATAAGCAAATATTAAAGTGATCAAAAACTCTAAGGTAACCCCTCTTTAAAAAAGATTTTTCAAGTCCCCAGCAGAGTCGCCAGTTCTGTAAACTCGGTTTTTTGAGGCGAACTGACTCCTTGCTCTCTTTTGTTTTTTTTTTGTTTTTTTTTTTTATTTTTTGCAAGAGTCGCCACCGACTTTTATTTTATCCAAAAAGGAAAGGCATAAAAGAACAGGAAAGACCTTTTGACAGATTTTGGGTTCGGGGGGTTGGTTATACAAAGGGAAGGTTTTAAGCACCCTTTGTATCCATGGTTATCCATGGGCTCTTAATTGCTTAGCTCACTTTTTTAAATGCTTTGTTGATTTGAAAATAGAAGAAGTGAAGATGGACAATATGTCACATAGGTCTCTGAAGAGTTTCACCGGGAATAATGCCCTTCAAATAGCAGATGAAAGTTTTGAAAATAGATGAGAAGTTTTGAAAATACGTTGTTTGAAAATGAAAGCGTTTGAGCAAGCAATTAGGAGTTACTTACTCTCAATTTATAAGATCTTTCCTGTACGTTAGCAAAATAGACAAATAGAAAATAGCAGAAACATAAATAATATGTCCAATTGGACAAAGAAAAAATAGCATAAACATAAATAATACGTCCAAATGGACAAAGAGAAAATAACAGAAACATAAATAATATGTCCAAATGGACAAAGAAAAAATAGCATAAACATAAATAATATGTCCAAATGGACAAAGAAAAAATAACAGAAACATAAATAATATGTCCAAATGGACAAAGAGAAAAATAGCGGAAACATAAATAATATGTCCAAATGGACAAAGAGAAAATAGCGGAAACATAAATAATATGTCCAAATGGACAAAGAGAAAATAGCGGAAACATAAATAATATGTCCAAATGGACAAAGAAAAAATAGCAGAAACATAAATAATATGTCCAAGTGGACAAAGAAAAAATAACAGAAATATAAATAATATGTCCAAGTGGACAAAGAAAAAATAACAGAAATATAAATAATATGTCCAAGTGGACAAAGAAAAAATAACAGAAATATAAATAATAAATAATAAAATAAAGCATAAAGCAAGAAATATAAAGAACAATATAATAAAATGCGGAAATTAAAGTCAATTGTTAGTATGTTAAAGATAACCATCTTGAAACTTGTCAAGTATGTTATCAAAGTTAGTAATAAAGATTGATGGTGAGTGAAGGATGTTCTTGGATTTAAATTCAATGGAACTTTATCAGAAGCTTGATGAAATCATAGCGACTACACGATAAAATTCTATAAGTCTTAAACCAACCGCATACAATTCTCTTCCATGTTTGATCTTTTTTTATTCCAATTCAAGACAAAGAAAAAGATAAGAAATAATATCAAATAATAAATAAAAATAAATACAAAACAAATTAAGCTTAATATTTTTTTGTGATTTTCTTGGAATTGATTTTTAGTTAATTAACAAACTAATTAAACAAATAATTATACAAATAATTAAACTTAACAAAAAAGATTCTTTTTTATGTCAAAAATTAGATTATAAAAATATAAACCTAAATCTAAAAGGAAAATATTTTTGGAGTTTTTTTTGATTGGTTAAAAATAATTAAAAAGCAATATTTACATAATTACTAATTAATTAAGCAATATAAATTAATTATGAAAAGAAATAAAATATTTTTATGTTAAAAATTAAATAAACATTTTATCAACTTAAAACTATAATTAAAACATTTTTTTTTTTTTGAGAAATTGAAAATATGCATAAATATGGAGTTTTTAATTCATGAACTCCTAACACTACTACATATTAAAAATTACATTGTACTTACTCTATGATGTTCCAAGAGTGGAAAAGAATGATTGAAATTGATTGAAAGTGGCTATTTGAATGAGGCTTGATTTTTACAAGTTTATTGAAACTTTTGGAAAATATAAAACTTATGCTATGCTTTTGGAGTGTGTTGTTATTCTTCTCTTGTTCCTCCTCCTCTTTTTTCTCCCCCCTTTCTTGAATGAAGAAAATGAAGCTTTATTTATAGGCAAAGAGTTTGATCTAGGAGGCCAAGCAAGTGGAAAAAATAATGATTGATTTTGTGGAAAAAGAATGGAATATTCTTTTATGCTAAGATAAAAAACTTAACCATGGTTTAATCACTCAATTATTATTCTTTCCAATCTTGCAATCTTATCTTTGATGCTTTGAATATATCATTGCTTGTATCACATGAAGCTTCCTTGCATTATCCTTGAATTATCATTGAATTATCCTTGAATTATCTCACTTTAATTAAACTTTAAATGAATAAAATTTAATTAAAATGAAATAAAAATGTTATGGATCATGGATGGGTCGTGGATTCCTCTTATACATATGGGAATCAAGATTGAATCACAAAAGAATTGGCTTTTTTTGAAAAAAGAATCAAATTTTGGTCATTACTTGTTTCATGCATTTTTCCAAAAAAGGTCAACTTCATCAAGGCATATCTCCCTCAATTTTGATCCTATGAAAGTGTTCTTTAACTTTTTGGAAAGCCCAAGATGTCCTCTACAAGCCACTTTGGAAGCGTTTTTGCATTTGGAGAAGTTATTTTGATGATATGGGCTTTGACAAAAAACTGCTTTTTGTTGACTTTCAAAATGACCCGTAATGTTTTGGCTTATATCTCTTAGGCGGAAGCATTTCTTGACCTTGGTCCCAACATCAAAGTTGTAAAGAATTGAATTTCCTTGAGGATGAGCTTTGGTTGGAATTTTTCTGATAAATTATGAGAGAGTTATGGTCGGTCAAAGTTTAGTTGACTTTTAGGTAAAAAACTCTAATTTTGCAATTTTGAGTTTTGTTGATTTCTGAACTTTTCTTGATGAATTATGATCAATCCTCGATCAAATAGTGAATATTACTTCAAATGATTGATGTTGACCAAAAATCTTGATTTTTTACTGTAGTTGACTTTTTTCTCGATGAACTGCAGTTTTGCGATCTTTCAATGAATCAAGGTCTTCTCCTCAATTGAATGACATGAATGGACTATAATGTTGATTTGAAGGCCTTTGAATCATATTTTGAGTCTTGGAATCATCTCATGATTAAAAGTCAATCCTCTGGTGAAATTAGGTCAAAACCCTAATTTGGCGCTTTTGGCGATCTTGAGAGTTGTCTGCCTTAAACTGAGCCATCCTTGGACTTGAATATTGATTGAAGGAACCTTTGAATCTTGAGAGAATTTTGAACCTCTTGTGGGCCTCAAAACCCTTAATTCTTCAGCTTTCTCTTGATCATTCTTCTGTCTTTTTAACACACAAGCAACAAACTTTTTTTCTTTTTATTTTTTTTGTTAGTAAATAAAAATATGCATGATGATAAATGATAATGATAAATGATAATGA
Source organism: Vicia villosa (assembly GCF_029867415.1). NCBI lineage: Eukaryota > Viridiplantae > Streptophyta > Magnoliopsida > Fabales > Fabaceae > Vicia > Vicia villosa. Next base: position 248,800 of record NW_026705741.1, read on the forward strand.
TAAATGATAATGATAAATGATAATGATAAATGATAATGATAATGATCATAATACTTTAGAAAATGATGGGATCTCATAGGTCAAAAATTGGGGTGCAACAACAGTGGCTAATGAATTTTTGAGCTTCGATGACCATTGTAAAAAGCTTAAAAATTCTAAGAAAGTTAGGAAGCATATGCGACAGATTTTTGATTTAGGAGATAGAGTGGATAACTTTGTCTATCCAGCTGAGATGGTTTTTCCGATGAATTCGGATAACTAATCCAGCAACATGCATGGTGGCTGTATGGTGGGGATATCTCTCTCAAACGATTCGCTTACTCATTCTGATGTGATGAATTGCAATGCTAGATTTATTGAGAGGAACTTAGGAAATACATCTGAGGGACTATGGAAATCTAGGAATAATCTGGAAATTTCAAACTCGTCTGTGCTTTTCGACCATATTAAGAGATTGGAGGAGATGGAGTCGAGAGGTGCCAAAGGGGGAGAAGATTCTAAGGAGACTATTAATAGGTTGAAATGATTATTTACTCTCTCAATATTAGAGGTGGTGGAAAGAGAGTGAAGAGGAGGAGAGTCGGTTTCAACATTCAAAAGGGAATGGCGGACATAGCTTCTATTCAAGAAACTAAACTGAGTGATTTTCACCATAAATATGCTGAGGATTTGTGGGGTAATGAGTTGGTGGAATGGTCTCACATGGAGGCGGTAGGTGCTTCAGGGGGAATTCTAACTATGTGGAGGAAAGATTTTTTTAGCTTGATTTATAGTTTCCGGGGTGAAGGTTACTTAGGTGTTTGTGTGGAAAAAGAAAATAGAAGACTTTATTTTGTCAATATCTACGCCTCTTGTGATCACAATGCTAGGTTGATTTCTTGGAAGAAGTTAGTGGATTTAAAAAGAAGGAGTGTAGCCGGATCGTGGTGCTTAGGAGGTGACTTCAATCTTGTTTCGTCTTTGGAAGAGAGAGTTGGCATTTCAAAAAAGAATTACAAAAGGGAGATTGGAGGCTTTAATGAGTTCATTGTTGATATGGATTTGGTGGATCCTCCTACCATAGGAGGAAAGTTCACTTGGTCCAATAAAAGTGGAAGTGCGTTGAGTAGATTGGATAGATTTCTTCTATCGAATTCTTTTATTAATGATTGGAAGGTAGAAGGCCAATCTATAGGTGAAAGAGATGTTTCGGATCATGCTCCCATTTGGATCAAAGATAATAAGAGAGATTGGGGATCTAAACCTTTTAGATTCAACAATATTTGGTTTACTCATGAGGATTTTTTTAGTTTTGTGGAGGAGGAGTGGAAAAAACTTGAGGTGAAAGGTAGAGGGGATTTTTGCTTTGTGGAGAAGTTAAAAGCTATCAAAAGAAAAATCCGTCTTTGGAATAAGGAGGTCTTCGGATGGATTGATCTTAACATTGAAGAAGCGGGGAAAGAGATGCACTTTTTAGATAACAAGTTTGCTCATTTTGCCGGTAATGTTCCGGAGGACATTGTTCTTCAAAGATCGAAGGCGGCTATAGATTTTTGGAACAATCTTTATAAAAAGGAAGGTTTCCTCCGTCTCAAGTCGAGGAAATTATGGTTATCCGATGGTGATAGTAACACGCATTTTTTCCACAATTCCCTTAAAGAGAGAAGAAGGCGGAATGCACCGTGTTCTCTTTCTTCTAGTAGCGGTTTGTTGGAGAATGTGGTTGAGGTAAAATATTATGTTCATGACTTTTTTAAGTCTCTTTTTGAAGAAGAGGTGGAGAGAAGGCCGAATATTGGTGGTTTGGGTATGAAGAAGCTTCTTGAGAGGGAGGCTTTACGCATTGAGCGTCCGTTCACGGAGGAGGAAGTTAAGGTAGCTATTTGGTCGTGTGATGGTAATAAAAGTGCGGGTCCGGATGGTTTCTCTTTAGAGTTTTATAAAAGTTTTGGATGGTGATTCGTGAAGACGTCTTGAAGATGTGCAACGATTTTCATAGTAAATGCTCTCTCGTGAAATCGATTACATCTTCCTTCCTTGCTTTGATTCCCAAAGTAGTCAATCCTCAATCCTTAGGCGAGTACCGTTCCATTTGTTTGGTGGGAAGTATTTACAAAATTATTGCTAAGATGTTGGCGGCTAGATTGAAAGAGGTAATAGGAGGATTGGTTTCTCCCAACCAAACCGCCTTTGTCCCGGGTAGAAACATGATGGATGGGGTTCTTTTGGTTAATGATATCTTAGATTGGTCGAAGAGGAAGAAAAGAAGTTGTCTTTTTCTCAAGGTGGACTTCGAAAAGGCTTATGATTCCGTTTCTTGGCAATATCTTAGAGAAACTATGGTTATGATGGGTTTTGGAGAAAGGTGGATGAGGTGGATGGAAGCTTGCATTTTTAATAACTATATGTCCGTTTTGGTTAATGGAAGTGCAACGAAAGAATTCAAGGTGCAAAAGGGTCTAAGACAAGGTGATCCTTTGTCTCCGTTTCTTTTTGTTCTTGCCATGGAGGGTCTAACCGCTCTCGTGAAAAGGTCGGATGATTTGGGTAAATTCAAGCCTTTCATGTATGGGGTTGGGGATTTTGTGGACATTCTTCAATTCACGGATGATACCATTATTCTAGGAGAAGAATCTTGTGACAACATTTGGAAGTTAAAGGTCTTATTGAGAGGGTTCGAGTTAGTGTCCAGGTTGAAGATTAATTTTTCAAAGAGCAACATTTTAGGTGTTAATGTGGGTGATTGGCACTTTAATTCCGCCACGAAGTTTCTTGCTTGCAAGAAAGGTACGTTTCCTTTCAAATTTTTAGGAATTATGGTGGGGGAAAGTCCTAGAAAGAAGAAAGTGTGGACGGAAGTTGTTAAAAAAATTAAAGGGCGTCTTTATTTGTGGAAGTGAAGGAATATTTCGATGGGAGGTAGAGTAACTCTTATCAATTCGGTCTTGAATTCAATTCCTATTTTTACTCTTTCCTTCTTCAAAGTTCCGGGGAACATTGCCAAAGAGATTAGAAGGCTTCAAAGTGAGTTTTTATGGAGCGGTAACTTTGAGAAAAGGAGCATCCATTGGGTGAGGTGGGATGTTGTTTGTAAGCCTAAGGAGAAAGGTGGATTAAGAGTTAGAGATGTGAAGGAGGTGAATAATGCTTTACTTTTGAAGTGGAAGTGGCGAATTTTAAATGAAGATAATGCAATATGGAGTAGATTTATTAAGGTGAGGTATGATAGCCCAAAATTAAAGATTCAAGATTCTAGCGGAGATATGCCTTGTTGCGACGATTCGATTTGGTGGAGGGACTTGTGCAAGAACAATTTGCTAGATGATTTTGTGGAATATGGTTTTCCCGGGTGTTTCAAATGTTGTTGCAAGAACAGGAAGGATACTCTTTTTTGGCATAACTTGTGGTTAGGAGACCAACCTCTTCGCCTTACTTTCCCGGATTTGTATGATTTATCTACCATGAAAAATTGTTTGGTGGCGGAGATTTTGATTTGGGCCGACGAAAGACATACGTGGGATGTTCAAGCCTTATTTTCCCGGGGAGACGGTCACGGTTCAGCTTTGGGGGCAGCAGCGGCTGCCTTCCCAAGTTGGCACCGTTTCCTCGAGTTAGTAGTGGGTCACATACCGAGCGAGGTTGAAAGCGATACTTTCGGTTGGTTCTTCAATTCGGCAAAGGAATTTACGGTAGCGGGCATTTCGTGGATAATCAACAACTCTAAATCCTTTGCTTGGGATCATCATGCGATTTTTTCGTTGAAAGTCATGTGGAGCATTAGAATACCGCCTAAGATCAAGTTGTTTTCTTGGAGATTTTTCATTGATCGTCTTCCGTCTAAAGATATTTTATTGATAAGAGGAGTTACCAATGTTTCAAACCCGGATTGTGAGTTTTGTGGTGTACATGTAGAAACTTCTTTTCATCTCTTTTTCCATTGTCATAAGGCGAACGAGATTTGGAATCATATTTTTGCTTGGCTTGGCATACCGGAGGTGACCGTCATCGAGGAGTTTCTTGTTTTTGGGTCTTTACAAGACAAGGTGCTTAATCGCCAAAGAAAGGCCAAGATCAACGTTGTGTGGAAAACTACGATTTGGTGTCTTTGGATTATGCGGAATGCAATTATTTTCGAGGGGAGAGAGTTTTGTTTTGATGTTGTTTGTTCTAATATTATTTTCCTTTCTTGGAGATGGTTATCTAGCGGATATCCTAAGTTTAGATCCAATTACTACGATTGGTTTAAACTTCCTTTATCCGATTCAATCATTCTCTAGTGTTCTATGTTTGTAAGGGTTGCACCCCTAGTGCGAGCTTTATCAATCAATTGCCTATTAAAAAAAATTAAAGTGATGTTATATATATTTTTTATATTCTTTTCAAAGATATTTTGGATAAAGAACCATTATTATTTTGTGTTTTTCACAAAATCATATATCGAAAGTCCAAGTTACATGCACCTTTTGAAACAAGGCCATCGTTTACTCTGAAATTACTCTCGGGTGGTTCTGGTCTCTAATGTGATATTATATATGTTATATATAATGTCCAAGCTATGACCTCTTGGTTAGGTTAGATCGTCGGGGTTCCATAATGTGTGTACCTGGCGGAATAGTGTATCTATTATTGGATCCAAAGCATATGATCCCTCAGCTTAGTTTCTAGAGAGTGTGAATAAGAGTTGGAAACCTTCAAGCTTTTTTTTTTTTGAAAAGATATTGTTGGGATATAACCTCCATAATTTTCCTCCTCTGTGAACTCAAAAATTAGGCACTAGCGGAAACGTAAAAAATATAAGCGCAATGACACAAGAATTTTAGCATGGAAAACCTTCGCAATGTGAGAAAGGAAAAATCATGGGACCCTTAAGCCTCTTAAAACTTCCACTATAATGATAATGGGAATACAACAACTTCCCCCTTAGGTGAAACTCTCTATAATGTATCTCTCAATTTGTAAGAAACACTCACACAAATTGGCTCACTATTTCTCTCACAAGAAAACTCTCAAAGAAACAATTTTCTCTCTTGAGAAAAACTATATTTCTCTTGCTTCTTATTTCTCTTGTGGTTGTGTGAATTGAATGCTTACTCTTGGTCCTATTTATAGGAGAAGCAAGGCAAAGGTCCCTTACATGCATGAAGACACTTGTCTTTTGTCTTCCATGCACCATAACAAGTGTACTTTGTAAGGCATGCACCACAACAAGTGTATTTTACAAGACATGCACCATAACAAGTGTACACCATAAAACTTGCTAGATGTCATCACAGGAAACCTTCTATATTGTCAAATGTGACTTTGCTATGTTGAAATGGCTGGACCCCACATTTCTCCCCCTTCAGCCATGGTGAATGTCCTTGATTAGTTTGGGGTTGCTGCCAAACCAGCAACATGTTTGCAAAACTCTATCTTCTCTTTTGGTAGAGATTTTGTCATCGTGTCTGCCTCATTCTCATTAGTATGAACTTTCTCTACTTTCAATAGTTTACTCTCCAACACGTCACAAATCCAGTTATACCTCACATCAATGTGTTTTGACTTGAGTGATATGTCAAGTTCTTGCTAAGATGAATTACGCTCTGACTATCGCAATAGAGAACATAACTTTCTTGATTCTGGCTTAACTCTTGCATGAACTTCTTCATCCACAAGATTTCCTTACAACCTTCAGTGATTGCAATGTATTCAGCTTCTGTGGTACTCAAAGCAATACACTTTTATAATCGTGATTGCAATGAGACAGCTCCCCCTACAAAAATAATCAAAAATCCGGAAGTAGATTTTCTTGAATCTACATCTCCTGCCATATCTGCATCTACATACCCAATGAGTAATTTATTTTCATTTTCAAAGGACAAATACGGTTTGGTAGTTCCTCTTAGATACCTCAATATCCATTTCACAGCATTCCAATGTTCCTAGATTTGACAGAAAATCGACTCACAACTTCTAAAGCATAAGCAATGTCTGGTCTTGTAGAAACCATTGCATACATAAGGATACCCACAACTGGAGAATAGGGTACCTTACTCATTTCTTCTTTTTCTTCTTCATTGCTTGGACATTGTGTCTTACTGAGTTTCAGATGACCAGGTAATGGTACATCCACAGGTTTAGCATTATGCATTTTAAACCTCTCAAGGACTTTCTTGATATAATCTTCTTGTGACATCCACAACATTGAGCATATCTTTCATGGCAAAAGATTTGCTCAATTCCTTCTTTAGAGAAGCTATCTTTGTATTGTCTTTCCCAATAATGAGCATATCATCAACATACAACAAAAGTATGATGGGTTCACCATTATCATATTTCTTCACAAACACGCAATGGTCTGCAGATGTCTTTTCAAATTTATGTCAGGTCACGAAGAGTTCAAATTTTTTTTACCATTGCCTTGGAGCTTGTTTCAACCCATATAAACTTTTCTTCAAGCAACACACAAGGTGTTCTTTTCCTGGTTCCGCAAATCCTTCGGGTTTCTCCATGTATATTTCTTCCTCTAAGTCTCCATGTAAGAATGTTGTTTTAACATCAAGTTTCTCTATCTCCAAGTCTAGCGTTGCAGCTAGACCAAGGATTGCTCTTATGGATGTTATCTTTACTAGTGGTGAGAATATCTCTTCAAAGTTTATGCCTTTCTTCTGATGGCACCCCTTCACGACAATTCTTGCTTTGTATCTAGGGTTTGGGTTTTTATCTTCAGACTTGAGTTTGAACACCCACTTGTTTTTCAGAGCCCTTATTCCTTTTGGTAATTTCACCAAGTCGTACGTTTAGTTCTCCTTCAGTGACTGTAATTCTTCTTGTATGGCTTGCATCCATTTGTCCTTGTCATCCGTCTCAATGGCTTCCATGAAGCTTTGGGGTTCTCCTTCATCAGGGAGAGTGACATACTCATCTGGGGAATATCTTATTGATGTTTTTCTTACTCGCACGGATCTTCTCACTTGAGGTTCTTGGTCTCTTTGATCAGTATCTATCATTTGCTCTTCATGTATTTCCTGGCCTTGTTCTATTTGGCCAGGTTCCTCCATATGATGGGACTGTACTTCCTGATCAAGTTCGATATCTCGTTGAGGAATCTCTCCCCCTGAGTTTTGTACCACAATGGTCTTTGGCTTCTTAGATTGAATATCATGGATTGTCCGATCTTCATAAAATACCACATCTCTCCTTCGAACAATCTTCTTGTTTGCAGGATCCCATAATCTGAAGCCAAGTTCATATCTTGGGGAACCAAGGTATATACACTGCTTCGTCTTAGCATCGAGCTTTTCTCTTTCATATTTTGGGATATGGAAAAATGCTCTACATTCAAATACTGTTTATTGATGTAAGAGGCTTTCTTTCCATGCCACACTTCATCCGGTATCTCTCCATTTAACAGTTTTGAAGGAGACAAGTTTATCAAATCAACTACAATTCTCACCGCTTCACCCCAAAATGATTTTCAAAGTTTTGCATGAGAAAGCATGCTTCTGACTTTTTCTTCAATCGTTCTATCCATCCTTTTAGCTACTCCATTCATTTAAGGAGTCTTCGGAGGTGTTTTCGTCGAATATATACTCATTGACTACGTACATCCATAATCACATAATTACTACTTCGGCAATTACTCAGAAGAATTATAATTCTCCGGCATGACATCCCTACATCCACAACCTTCCAAATCCAATCCATAATTCAAGACATATCCTCTTCGTAGACATATTGGTTATTCACTGCCCACAACTAGTACGCATAATAACTGCGCCACATCACACTTTCCTACGCACTCTGATTATCCAACTTAGTCAACGTCCGATATGTTTCACTCTTTCATATTCACATCTTCTTAGGTTCACACGACAATGGTGGGCGATTATTCTCACGGTTTAATATCCATCACATGTTATACTATTAAGGCAACAAGACAAGCGCATACGATTCACATGATTCCGTCTACCACCAACAAGAGATTAAGGGTGATCATGTCCTCAATTTGTCAATAGATAGTCGACAACCATATTTAAGCATAAACCGTCGTTACTACTGTCGCGGGTCAAAAAATAATCGCACCACGAAGGAACAAACAGAGTCGCCACCAAATTTTATTTGTTCCAATGGGAAAGGTAAAATATTGATAAAACCCTTGGGAAATGAAAACAGTGAATAAGATGGTCTTCGCAACCAAATTTTGGGTTCGGGAGTCGGTTAAGCAAGGGGAAGGTATTAGCACCCCTTACCTCCATCGTACTCGATGGGACCCATTTAGTTGTTTCGCAATTGAGAGTTAGCTTAAGTCTACGTTTATTTAATGAAGAGAAAGAACATATTTTTAGGTTTTTATTAGGGAGCTCTCCAAGACATTGCGTCTTGTGCCTACGTATTCCCTCGTGCAATGGGAAAGTCAGAGCATTTGTAGTTCGAGGCTACAAAATTATTTTTTTATTAGTGTACTCACCGAGACATTGCGTCTTGTGCCTACATATCTTAAATGGAAGAATCAGAGCGATTGTAGTTCGAACAAACTACGAGTTTGTTGATTGCTTTTAGGATGGATGTTTAGTGAACAGTTTGAGCATAGGTGTTCACCTAGCCCGTTATTCACCCAAGATATTCAAAAGGATGCGAGTCCAATTGTCACTTGTTATCCAAATTGATAAGAATGATTTTTACAGACTTTTAGTAAAGGTTTCAGCATAGGTGTTCACCTAGCGCCTTCTTTACCCAAGGTATTCAAAAGGTGTTCACCAATTGTCACTTGTTGTCCTCTTAATGAAAATGATATATGCGGACTTTTAGTAAAGGTTTGAGCATAGGTGTTCACCTAGCGCCTTCTTTACCCAAGGTATTCAAAAGGTGTTCACCAATTGTCACTTGTTGTCCTTTTAATGAAAATGATATTTGCGGACTTTTAGTAAAGGTTTGAGCATAACTGTTCACCTAGCGCCTTCTTTACCCAAGGTATTCAAACGGTGTTCACCAATTGTCACTAGTTGTCCTTTTAATGAAAATGATATTTGCGGACTTTTAGTAAAGGTTTGAGCATAGCTGTTCACCTAGCGCCTTCTTTACCCAAGGTATTCAAAAGGTGTTCACCAATTGTCACTTGTTATCCTTGTTTAATTAAGGTATTTTAATTCAAAAGATTGAAGGTATTCAAGAGGTGTTCACCAATTGTTACTCAATCTTTCGATTTGATTAAGGTTTTAAGAAAGAAATTTTTACTATGTATTTAAATCCAACAGATCAAGGTATTCAAGAGGTGTTCACCAATTGTCACTTGATCTTTCGGTATGTTTAAGAAAAGAAGTTTTTGCGTTAACAACTTGACGTTGGATCAAGCGTTTTAGGGGTTTGATTTTATTGAAATGGGTCTAATCGCACTTGGGCGGAAAAGACCATTGTTGAAATGAGATTCGCACTTGGGCGAAATTTGCACTTGGGCAATGAAAAGACTTCGCGCTTGGGCGAAAAATGAAATAATGAGTTTGAATTGTTTTGAAGTTTTTGTGAGAAGATTTTTGAAATGGACTCGACATTGGATCGAGTGTTTTATTAGATGAAAAAAAAGTGCTTTAATCCAAAAGAATCGAGGTATTCAAGAGGTGTTCACCAATTGTCACTTGATCTTTCGGGTTGATTTAAGAAACATATTTTTTGAAAAAAAAGAAACTCGACGTTGGATCGAGAAATCATTTGAAATGAAAATCTGATTAATTAACATAAAAGAAAAAGGGTATTAAAAACCATTTTGTTGAAAAAGAACTTGGGCTAGGGCTGAAAGCCCAATAGTTATTTTTAGGAGGCGCAGGGGGTGTGTATCCATAATAGAAGAGTTTGGCCCAAGTGAAAACCAAAGAGAAACCCATTTTAAAAAAACATAAGATCAAACCGTTTGGGCAAAAGATGGATATGGGCAAGTGTTTTGGTCGGGTTGAAGATCCGATTTAACCCTAAATATCTATACTGAAACGAACACACGCTTCAGAAGTCACAATGGAACTTCAAATGGTGTTCCTTCCCTGTTTCTCGTATCTCTCACTCTCTCTGAATGCTACTTCTACGCCTCTCACCTCTCTCGATTCATCGATGGCTTCCGGAAGCAACAAAAACAACAAACAAAACCCGGTCCCCAACAATCCCTAAACCCTAGTTTTCATTACGATTCAAGCATTACAGTTTACATGGAGAAATTGAAAGTAACGCGAAAAAATAAATAAATTAAAACTGCAATCCAGGTATACCTCTAAACTTTGATTTCTTCACTTCTCATCACCGTTCTTCTTTTGTTCTTTGAATTTCCGAATCCGCGTCCTTATGTCGCTGTTGTTCGTCGATTGAAAGTTTTGAATGTGTGGATTTTGATGCGGTTTTTATGTATGAATGGAAGGTTTGAGGTTATGGTGAGTTAGTGTTGTGGTTTACCGAGTGTATGTTATTGTCTACGGTGGTCTGTTATTATTGTGCGAAGGTGATGTGAGTTTTTGTGAGTTATGCAAATGAGAGTTGAATCTGAGGTTGAGTTAAGGTAAATGTATGAAAGGGTTGTGCGTGGAGGGTTTGATTAAGGTTTTAGAGTTTGGTTGTTGAGAGGTTGCTGAGTTGAAGAATTATTTGTGTTGTTGTGTTTATGAGTGTAAGAGTTCAGTGGTTGGTTGAGATTGTGGCGGATGAGTCGAGCTGCTAGGTTTGGTTTGTGATTCGGTTTGGGTAAGATTGAGGGGTTGTGAGGGTGAGGTGAGGTTTTTTCCAGCAGAGATTCTCGTTAGATAATTGTTGGTGGCTCCCTCTTTCTGTGTGTCGCACGCTCGTGAAAAATGAACAACAGAGTCGCCACTAATATATTTATCCCAAAGAGGGAAAGGAATATCAGAAAACCTAAAATAAAGAAAAGATAAGAAAAGGTCTTTCGACCAGAGATAGGGTACGGGAGTCGGTTACGCAAGGGGAAGGTACTAGCACCCCTCACGCCCATCGTACTCGATGGTATCCACCTATGTTTGTTGCTATCTAAAGGATGTGTACTATAAATCTAAAGTTTAATGCTAAGGGAATGCATGCAAAGGGAAATACAGGGAAAAAAGGTTCAAAAATAGTTGTGCTCGCTTAGGCCCCGCGACCTAATGCCTACGTATCCTTTCAGGAATCAGAGCGCAGTAGTTCGGCTCACATTTTTTTGTTTGTTTTTGTGTTTTTTAGTGGACGAAGTTACATTCGCAATCTAGCATTAGGATAGCAGCTCGTTGAGTGGAGTCTTATGCGTTACCTGTCTGTGATCGAAAGGAAGCAACGTATCCAATTAGGGGAAAGAATGCCCTGAAGGCAAGAGAGAGAAGAGATTTTGAGCATTTCAAGTGGCACCCTAAAGCAAGGGAGACTCGAGTTACTCTATGGTTTGTATTTTTTAAGGTTGGGAATTTTCACTCAGGTGATTCCCTTAAGCAAGGGAGACGAGAGTTTCTATTTCCCTCTTTATTTGTTTTGGCCTTTATTAGATGTTTTTTAAGTGTTTTCTTTGTATCTTTTAAGGGGAATTAAATCAACTATTTGTTAAGTGTTTTAATGTTGAAAAGAAAAAGGAATGAGAAACAAGCCTAATATGAATTAACTAGCCTAATGTTAAAATGGGAATTTCTAGATCCTAATATTATCATGGTTTCTACCTAAAGTTAGGATTAAAGGACACATGGAAATTAAAGTCAAAATTAGAAGCAAAAATTGAGAATGATATAATGGTGCAAAATTACACACAAGCATGAAGTAACAAGTCAAAAATATAGTACAAAAGTGAAATAAAATACTACTATTTTTATTTATTTTTATGGGGGAAATTTAATTACAAATCAAGTAAAAAGACTAAAAACAAATAGCCTAAAAACTAGTATTTTTTATGCACGTTTTTATATGTCAACAATTGTATTAAAGGTCTAAAACAATAAGAAAAGTCAGCATTTTCATTACTAAAAGATGTGACAAAAAATCTAATTAAAATCTAAATTGTTAATTGAAATAAAAGGAAACAGGGGGGTGTCAAGTTGAATTTGAGGTGTAGAAAGCAAATTGGGGCGCATGGCCCAGGTCTGGCCCATAGGAATTATTTTTGTTCAGCATTGGTTGCCAAAAATGGCAGTGGGCTCAGGGGGTGCAGACAGCGGATCAGGCCCAAAGTCTTGTTTTCAGACTTAGATTTTATTCTGGTACCAAAAATGGAATATGCTGGTCTTAGGGGGGAGGTGAATGTGAAATTCGGCCCAAATATTTGTCTTGATCCAATATGACTATTATTCAGTTTAATTTGATTCTCTAATCAATTTCCACTAATTATTAGAATTAATCTTAAATCAACTTTATAATCAATTAATTAATAGAATTAAAAAAGACTAATTAAAAAGAGAAATTAGGGTTTAATTAAGGTGTGACGATTAGCCTTCTCTCACTCAGACTCTCTCCTTTCTCGTTTCATCTCTTCCCTCTCTCAAAACACACGGTGGCCAGAAATCACCCTATGGCGGCGACTGCGACGGCCGGAGGTCAAAACCTCCAATTGAAACCACTAACACAGTCGTTATGTTGCCCTGACTACGACAATCTCCTCTGTTTTCTTTGATTCTCCCTCAAATTCTCGTAATCAAACCCAAAGTGAAACCCTAGATCTAGCTAAATGTTCAATTAATCAGCGATGGTGACGAATCAAGGAACAAGACCACATGGCATCAAGAAGATCGAAGAAAGGTTAAAGAACTACTTACCTACCGGAGTAGCTCCGATGCCTCTTCGACGATTGTATGCTGGCAAAATAAACGTGAGGGGAACTTCGGTTTCAGGTAACCTCAATTCTCGTTCTTCTCCTTTGTGTGTGTATCTTCGTTTTCTTCTGATTCGTTTTCTTTTTTGCGTTTCTATGTTTGAGTTGTTGAATAGAGTGTGAGGGAGGTACGAGCTGATGAAGAGAGAAGTTGCAGAGGATGACTTGTAAGTAGGAGGATGGAGGCCGAGCTCAAGCTTAATCGGAGCTCCGATTGTGGAGCTCCAATGGCTTCTGAAAACCGAGCGTATAGTGAGGGTAATTGGAGAGAGAGGTTGGAGAGAGTGAATTTGCAAAGATATGAGGGTTGAGTGATGAAGACGATGAGATGAATATGGAGAGTGGTTGGAGTGTGGAGATAAAGAAGAATGGGGAGAATAAAAAATGGAAGTTGAAGGTGAGTAAAATGGTGGCAAGGGTATGGAAATAGTGATGAGTGAAGCAGAGAAATGGTGGAGTGGAGATGAAGGTTGGAAGATTCTGAAATGGAGAGCGCATTGAGAGAGTGAAGTGAAGATGATGAAGATGGAAGAGTTGTGGTGGAGAGGAGAAGAAGAATGGTTGAGGGAATGGTGAAGTAAGGAAAAATGGGGTGGAGAATGGAAGCAGAGAAATGGTGGAGTGGAGATGAAGATGATGATGAGTGAAGCAGAGAAATGGTGGCAAGGGTATGGAAATGGTAGAGAGGAAGCTTGAATGAAAGAGAGGTTAAATTTATATAGAATGAGAGTGAGAGGATTCAGTTAGAGGAGAGTGATTGTGAGCCCTTGGATTGAGTTTCTGTTATGAACTTTGATGATGAGGATTGAAGGTTGGAAATAGGTTAGTTATCAATTTCTGTTTTCTGTTGACTCACTGAGTTAGGGTAGTTATGTTAGTTAAAGGTGTTTGTACTAGGTTGTTAGAGTCAGTTAAAGTAGGATGAAAGTTGGTTATGAGGAGGTTATTTCTGTTATATGCTGTTAGGAGTTAGTTACAAGGTTGGTTGGGATTAGTTAGGCAGAGGTTATAGTCAGTTACTGATTTGATAGTTATGCTGGGAGTTTGTTACAATTGGGTTTTGACAGTTAGTCAATTAGTTATGGGTTTTTCTCTTGATATTTGAATGTAAACTGGTTTTGTTTTGTAAATGTGCAGGGCTGTAGCTTAGAGGAGCTATCGAGACCGTTTCCTTTTTTCCTTGAAGGGCTGATTTAGAGATGTTGCAAGTTAAGTGTATCATGAATGGTAAGGAGAGCTGCAGATTGTATTTTGTTGAACTGTTTGGATTTGAACTTGTTGCATAGAACTGATGGCTGAATATGGTGATATGAAGTGACTGAGTGCAGGGTTAGTATTAGTATGAATGACATTGGATGATGGTTTAATGGGTTAGAAACGCTTAAGCAGAAATTATATGTGGGTGATTTGAACGTTTGGATTTGTCATGAGTGAGTTTTCGGTCTTTCTGGAGTTAATCGTTGTGTTTTTTCTTATTCATCGGACTTTGCCGTGACTCAGGTATGCTTTTGGATTTATCTTGAATTCGAATGAATAGGTTAAAGTAATGTATGTACAGTGAGTGAATGTGTTTTATTCTGAAATGTATGCTGAATTGTATGATTGGTTTACATTGCAGCAGGGAGCCCCCTTTTTTTTGTTTATTTGCTGGTAGGTAACAGTTGGGAAGGTTGGTTTGCAGGATTTTCGCCGAACCGGTTCTCTTATAGTGCAGCAATGAATGCTAGCTTCGATTCTTGTTTGCTGCTGTTTTTTTCTTTATTTAACTCGTAGCAGGTATGTTTGTGATGCTACGACTTCGAACAAGCCACAGAGTTATCAAGGAAGCATGAAAGCTTGGAAAATAGGAGGATGGTGCAGGCGTGAGCGTGAGCATTTTTCTGTCATGGGGCATGTATTGGATGTTTATTGATGGCTGCAGAAAGCTCTCTTTTTTGGTTTGAATTGATGTAATCTTTCCCTTGCAGTTTGCAGTACCTTTGTAATAAATTAGGACTATAGTAATTAGTTTGTAAGCTTGGAACTTTGATGTGTGAATGGTAAATGATGCAGACTTTCATAAGCTTGTAATAAGCCTTATCTTGTAATGAATCATGATAGCCATTTGAATGAACTTTGCACATGGGGGTTTATCTTAGATATCGAATATAGTTGAAACTCGAATTTTGAATGAATTATTTTCAGATTATTGTTTGGATCCAAATGACAAATTCCAAATATTCAGATTTATCCTCTTTTCCCAATCGAATCTTTTACTTTCACGCTTCTTTTGATTAATGTCTTGCATAGAATTCCATGACCATGGTGTGAGCCCTTTTAAAATATTTGTCAGAGCAACTCAATCTCAATAATGATCCAATACATATCATCTTGTTATGTATTCATCAAGTCTTGCAACATAACTTATAACTCAAGCATTGCGTCAAATAATTGTCTCCAAACTACACAAAAAAGATTCTCTTGATTGTTAAATGAATATGGAGATAAATCATGATCCAACCGATGTCTTTAACCTATCACTACTGATTTAATGAATCAATATATTTTTTCATGAATGAATGCATGATGGGTAAGATGACCTAATGGATGAAATTATGAGATGCATTGGCCAGTTAGCATAAAATTAGATGAGCAAATTTTGGGGTACAACACTGTGTTATCATGCCCTCTTTTATATAGATAAATGAAATGAATTTGGAGGGAAGATTTGAAGATTTTTTGAACATTTTGATTGACTTCTTTTCGTGGCTTTTTTGCTGCAGGTTGATATTGTGGTATTTTGGTGAAAGATTTGGCTTGTTGCTGCAGGGCTGTATGGAGCAGGCCATATGGTGATGGA
This sequence comes from Vicia villosa, assembly GCF_029867415.1. Classification (NCBI taxonomy): domain Eukaryota; kingdom Viridiplantae; phylum Streptophyta; class Magnoliopsida; order Fabales; family Fabaceae; genus Vicia; species Vicia villosa. The sequence continues at coordinate 264,414 of NW_026705741.1, forward strand.
GCAAAGTTTTGCTATTTTGTAGCAGCAAGTTGATGGGGGAGCAGAGGCTTGTACCACCTTTTGTTTTGTTGTGGACCTTTTGAACTGATGATGGGTGATGCGTGGAGATGAAATCGGGCCTTATGAAGAAACACTTTCTCCTTCTTTTTTTCTGTATTTTGTCATTTTGTACATGCTGGATGCAATTGTAGATCACATGGCTTCTAAAACTTAATGTTTCTATTCAAAATTAAGGTTTGTAACAAAGACAAAAAGACTTGGGCCTTAAACCTTGCCATAGCTCAACCATTTATTTATGCATGAATTGTAATGGATTTGTAACAAAAATCTCATTGTTTTTTATTTTTTTTTCAAATTTATTATTTAGTTTAATATTCTTTTATTTAATAATCAAAATGTGACATTTCAATTAGTAAATAAATCGATTATTTAAAATAAATAATAAAAGGATAATGGATGCAAATGAATGATCAGGTAAAAATGGTGCAAATGAATCTATTATGACTTGATGCTATGTTGATGGATTGATTTATTAACAAATAAAAAACTTAGGTCTAAATTTAGGGTATGACAATTGCCCCTATTTAATTATCTTTATCCAGGTAGCTTGAATGACTTTAGTCTTCGTGATATCAATTGCAGAAGGTAATTAAATACAAACAGACCTGAATTTTGCCTCTTGATGCAATGAGATATTTTGTATGCATGGATGCATGAATTCTTGATGGGGATATGAAAACTGAAAGTAAATCTGTGGGGATTGATGAAATAATTTGTCAAGGAATTCCAATGGGAAGACTTGCTGGGAAAGGAAATGGTGCCAAAAATCGTTCTCAACCAATGAGTTGATATGATTAAAACAAGGAAATAGCCAACATCAACCAATGAGTTAATGAAGGTAAACAACGATTTGTTATCAACCATTGAGTTGATTTCAAAAGACATAACTGACATCAACCAATGAGATGATGAAGGTCGACACATCGTCCACAACCAATGAGTTAAGTACGATCAAAACACGAAGACACCAACATCAACCAATGAGTTAATGAAGGTAAATAAAGATTTGTTTTCAACCAATGAGTTGACTTCAAAAGACGTAACTGACATCAACCAATGAGCTGATGAAAGTCGACACAGCGTCCACAACCAATGAGTTCAGTACGATCAAAACACGAAGACACCAACATCAACCAATGAGTTAATGAAGGTAAACAACGATTTGTTTTCAACCAATGAGTTGACTTCAAAAGACATAACTGACATCAACCAATGAGCTGATGAAAGTCGACACATCGTCCACAACCAATGAGTTGAGTACGATCAAAACATGAAGACACCAACATCAACCAATGAGTTAATGAAGGTAAACAACGATTTCTTATCAACCAATGAGTTGACTTAAAAAGACATAACTAACATAAAATAATGAGCTGATGAAAGTCAACATATCGTTCTCAACCAATGAGTTGGGTACGATCAACACAGATAGACGCCAACATCAACCAATGAGCTGACGAAAGTCGACACATCGTCCTCAACCAATGAGTTGAGTACGATTAAAATTTGGAATAGCCAACATCAACCAATGAGTTAATGAAGTTAAACAACGATTTTTTATCAACCAATGAGTTGACTTCAAAAGACATGACTGACATCAACCAATGAGCTGATGAAAGTTGACACATCATTCTCAACCAATGCGTTGAGTATGATAAAGACAGAAATTAAGCCGTCATTAACCAATGAGTTGATGAGGGTGTGAAGAAGTTGATTTCAACCAATGAGTTAACTTGGGTTAAAAAGAAAAGACCAACTTCAACCAATGAGTTGAGAAGGTAAATGATAAATTTCGACCCATGGGCTCGCAACAAAATAGAAGGATTACTTTTAACTAATGAGTTGACTAAAATGACAAGGAATTTAATGATTGTTCTCAATCCAATGGGTTAACAAAGGTTAACAAGAAGATAATGATCCCCTATGCATGCTTTGTGTTGATGTATGAGACATTTTTGTTTTTCTATTGTGCAAATTGATGAACATGATATGATGGCTGATCAAGTAATGAATTTATTGGAACGTGAGCCAATGGGCAATGGATTTTTTGGGTATCCATGGTGGATTGGGCTTGGTTTTCAATGGAAAAGACCGAGCAAGATCAGAATTTTGATTTGATTTTGTGGGAGATTGTCCCATGAATGATATGCATGATTGATGAATGCATGCTATGAATGAAGTATATGGTTAGAATCTTTTAACAGGTGCCCTAGTGGAGGGTGATGATTTTTTTTTGTGAAATGGAAAAGGTCCCTTGGTAGAAGGTTTGTGCAAGCATAATTCCCTACACCAATTATGAATTTGAGGACGGCTTGATATGGCATAGTCTGCTTGGATTTCTTGAGGGAAAGGTATTGGCCTTGACTTGCCCCAGAATGGTGAGTATATGGAGAAACTTGCTTCAACAATGTTTTGGAACCAATTGATGTCCTGAAATGATATGCCCCATTGCTTGGGAACTTTGAAATGAGAATGCCCCAGAATGATGGACTTCTAATGTAATGCTTACCCTTGTTGGACTGAAATTCGGGATAAGGTAACCATGATAGTACCTCTGTAGGCTCCTCAAATGATTTCCATTGTTGGAACTTCCTTGATGGAAAGTGCTGATTTACAAATGAAACTATTCAATTCAAAATGGTAATTTTAATGCGACGTGAATGCAAGTTTTGAAAACAAATCATTTATTGAAATGAAATTGCGGTATACAATGGATGAATCCTTATGAGGATGCAGTGAAAATTTGAGATTTAATATGTGAAAGAAGATGTAATAGCGTGGTATCAAAACGAATGATTAGCAAACGTTTAGGAGTCAGGTTAACGCAACCTTGCTTTAGTATGCTTTTAAAAGAAACCGTGCTTCAATTAGGAATTTCGAAGGTTGTAACGTGGCCAGATTCACGGTTTAAGAAACAAAGGATATAGGCTCAAAATTTGATTTAAACCCACCCATTCTTCATGATGTACTCGAGTTCTAAGTTCAGTTAACTCACACATGTATTCAACTTCTAAGAGGGATTACAAATGATGCTTGAGAACCAATGGATTCTAAGGTGGCAGTCACCTATTCTTCTTTGGAAGTCACACAAGTTTGTTCTTGCTTTTCTTTTGATAATGATATTTTGATGATGATTTTTTTTATGATGATTTTTTATGATGATTTTTTTTGTATCCCCAACTTTTGCCTAAGTCACCTTTTTAGGTTTTGACTTAGAGGGCTTTTCTATTGTTTTTTTTAACAACTTGTGTGACAATTGTTCAATGATTAGAGAGGAGTATGACTGCCCCACTGATGGTTCAAGAGAGACAACCGTTGTGAGTTTTGAACATTCATTATTTCTTCGACATTGTGTACGAAGAGAGGATACAGTTGAACTTTGAGTCGGGAATGGTTCCCATATAATGATTCTCTAGGAAATCAGATGCATTAGTCATTTTAACTGAACAACTACCCTGCCCCAGGTTTCGATTAAGGGTTTCAATTCTCATGTAGAAAGAAAAACACCAACTTCTAAGGCTTAAAGGGGTTAACGAGGGATTATCTTCCTTATATCTAAAGTGTTTGGGGATTTTAAAGAATGCATGTACATCACCAACAAAGTTTCATTTGAAAGCACACTGATGCAAATTGGGTATTTCTTTTATCATCATCCTCCCTCTAATACTTGCTTAGACAGAAAGCTGATAAAGAAAGTGAAGTGGAAAATCACAATTATTTTTGTATTTTGATTTTGTGCAAGTGGCAAGAAAATAAAGTAAGAGAACATGTTATGATTGATTCAAAACAAATGCAATGCTCATTTCATTAAGATTACGACTAAGAATAACAAAGTTCAAATGCAACACAACACAATACAAACAAGGATGAACTTTCTCGTCTGATAACTGGCTTTAGGCATGTCCTCGGTGTCTTGGCACCCTTTAGGGGAAGGGGTTGTTAACCGCGTAGTGTGTCGAGGTTGACCCTTCTTGGTGTTTAATGCTTTGAAGTATTTCCATGATATTGACCATGGATCTTCTGAATTCATTTCTTATCTTTTGGAGTTCACTCAACGTCCTCTGAGACATGCTTAAAGTTCAATACAGTGTCGGGTAATCAAACTTTCCCTGTAAATTGTGTTGGAGGAAGAAAGGTATGAATATTGGATGCATGTTTAATGAATGTGAATGCATGATGATTGTTTATGCAAGAGTGATTCTTATGAGACGCAATGGCATACATACATTATGGAATGCAACACGATGCTATAAAATAGATGGATGTAATTTGGCAAAACACAACCTAATGATGAAGGTTCCTTATGATGAGATAGTTCAAAGTTCTTTTACCCAAAGATCCCCTCACATGATGGCTCTAAGGTTTTTTGATATAATGGTTTCTAGAGGCATCCGAGCATGATCTGAATTTCATCATGCGACGGGTGAACCATCTTATGAAAACTTTCATGAAAACACAACCTCTAGGTGAGGTTATCGTACCAATTGTACAAAGTGTGCACCTTGCGGATCAATACATAACTTCTTTAGATAGAACGTGTTCTAAAAGTCCTAGGAGTTAACGACGAAATCAGATTTTCGTCATGCGATGGGCTAACCATCTTATGACAAATTTCATGAATAAGTCTCCTCCAAGTGGGGTTTTCATATTATCCATTCAAGGTGTTCACCTTGGGGACTAACACTACACAACCACCTCCTAACTTATGTTTCTCTCTTGTTTTTCCAAGCTCGGGTTGAGAGCTTCACTCAAAAAGTAATACTCCCAAATCCCCCAAGTGAATAAGCAAGATAAAGGAAATATATACATGAAATAAGAAAATTAGACAAAGCTAACAAATGAAATAAACAACAACTAAATTAGGGTGGACATACCTTATCGCCAACAGAGTCGCCAGCTGTTGCGGGTCAAAAAATAATCGCACCATGAAGGAACAAACAGAGTCGCCGCCAAATTTTATTTGTTCCAATGGGAAAGGTAAAATATTGATAAAACCCTTGGGACATGAAACCAATGAATAACATGGTATTCGCAACCAAATTTTGGGTTCGGGAGTCGGTTAAGCAAGGGGAAGGTATTAGCACCCCTTACCTCCATCGTACTCGATGGGACCCATTTAGTTGTTTCACAAATGAGAGTTAGCTTAAGTCTACGTTTATTTAATGAAGAAAAAGAACATATTTTTAGGTTTTTATTAGGGAGCTCGCCAAGACATTGCGTCTTGTGCCTACGTATTCCCTCGTTCAATGGGAAAGTCAGAGCATTTGTAGTTCGAGGCTACGAAATTATGTTTTTTATTAGTGTGATCGCCGAGACATTGCGTCTTGTGCCTACATATTTTCAATGGAAGAATTAGAGCGATTGTAGTTTGAACGAACTACGAGTTTTTTGATTGATTTTAGGATGGATGTTTAGTGAATAGTTTGAGCATAGGTGTTCACCTAGCGCGTTATTCACCCAAGATATTCAAAAGGATGCGAGTCCAATTGTCACTTGTTATTCAAATTGATAAGAATGATTTTTATGTACTTTTAGTAAAGTTGTTCCTTTCGTCTTCATATCTCCAGAATTAGAATTCACGCATTCATAAGCTTTGCATATCATTGCACAACAGGGCAACGGGGCAAAACTGAGGTCTTTTGGTATTTAATTCCCTTCTGCCACTGATATCTTGAAAACTAAAGTTGTTCAAGTTATCTGACTAAAGATAATTAAATAGGGGCAGCTGTCACACCCCAAAATTTGCCCCTAAATATTTCATTTCATCAATTCATCTACATTTGTAAATCATCTGCATTGACCTCACTAATAATTATTTCACTCGTTAGCATATCACATTTCACATTAGTAAATGAATAGGTTTTTACATTAAAGTCATCTTAATCATATTTGCATCTTTTTTCACCTTTTAAGTTCACTTTTCTTTTTTATTTTTTATTTTTATCGCTAGTTAATTGTTAATTAAATATAATCTTTTATTAATAATTGAATGTTAAAGTTTGATTATTAATTAGGATTAGTATTTAATTAATAATTAAATTTTTTTTAAGTATTGTTATTATTATAATAAAAAAAACAGTCCTTTTTCTTAAAAAAAAAATAGGTTTGTCTTTGTTTATCTATTTATTCTTTTTTCATAATACTAAAAAACAAAAAAATAGAGCACATGGTACAGTTACTGTATCGATTAAAAAAATAGAAAAAGGGAAATATGTTTTTGTCATACCCCAAAATTTGCCCACCATATTTTTATTCAAGATGTCAAAAGCTCAAGACTTGACTGACTGCACATTCTCCTAAACAACAACCCTCCAACTAGGGTTTTGTTTTTCTCAAGGAGAAATCAACTTCTAATGCCTCAAATAAACTCCATGGCCTCTCATATGGTTCAAAGGATCCTCACCTCAAGTTTCAATCTCTGATTCACAAGATTGGTCAATCAACTGCTCAAATAGTCAACAGTCGACTAGTTTGACATGAAAAAGTCAACTGTGGTCAAAATACAGTCAAAACTCCTGATTTTTGGTCAACATCAACATTTTAATGTTAGATTCATCATTTGATCAAGATTTGATCATGATTCATCAAGGAAAGATCAGAAATCAACAAAATTCCAAGTCTCTAAATTAGGGTTTTTGACCTAAATGTCAACTGAACGTGGACAAGCCATAACTTTCACATGGAACATCAGAAATCTTCCATCCAAAGCTCATTTTGAAGGAAATTGAATTCTCTACAATTGTCTCTCACATGCCAAGGCTAAAAAAGCTTTATTTGAGAGATATGTATCAAAACATTACAGGTCCTTCTAAAAGCTCGCAAAAAGCTATTTTTTGTCAGCAGCCATATCATCAAGATAAAATCTCCAAATGCAAAATATGTTCCATAGTGGCTTATAGAGGACATCTTGGGCTTTCCAAAAAGTCCTAGATCATCTCCATATGATAAAACTTGAGGGAAATATGCCTTGTCCAAGTTGGTCATTTTTGAGTGAGGTGCATGAAGAAAATAAGGGTCAAAATGGAATTTTTTGTAAAGAAGCCCAACTTTTCATGATCCAATCTTGTTTCTCAAGTCATCAAAGACATCCAATCCAAATGCCACGAATTTATGAATTTTATTTGATTTTATATTAATTTTTATTCATTTAAAGAATGATTTAAATTAAATAATCAAGGAATTGTGGAAAGGATTTGATTTTGCCTTAACTTCCAATAAGATCCAATGAAATAAGTGTCATATTTTCCATCTAATTTCGTGCACAATCACATTGGTAAGATTGGATTGAGATTGGCCAAAATTAGAAGCTTTTATCAATCATATTTTCCAAGATTTGCAACTATGGATTCAAGAAGATTCAAGACCAAAGTTGTACCTTAATTCTCACCCTATATATATCTACATTCACTCAGCAATAAGGGGACGAGGAAAGGTAAAGAGAGGCTAGGGTTCCAAATCCAAAATATCAAAGAATAGTGTAAAATTTGTGTGCCTCCTTCAAAGAGTTTCAAAGGTTCTAATCTATCCTATTCCACTTTTAAGGTGATAAAGGAGAAGAACAGGACCCGTGCTCATGAGTTTGGAAGGCTAAATCACGAGCTACCATGGCTAGGGCATGAAGCTTGTGTGATTCGGTTTGCACGATATAAGCTCCTCCATAACCGAATAATGACACCAATGAACTTGCCTTGATCTAACTAAGAGATCTGGGTTCTTATTATGTTTGATTTGCTTGTGTTTTGTACGTTTTAAATTTTGCAGAAATTCGAAGGAACAAATCGCAGGAGAATCCGCAGCTAAAGTCCCAAGTAAATCCGCAGGAAACGTTGAAGAGGATGATGAATAGTATGTTGACTGCGTGCGTGGCCCAGCCGTTGCTTGTAATTGGTCGGTCAACGTTTCTTTTCCCTCTCTCTACACGTGTGAGGCCATGAATGGCCAGTCAATGGTTCCTGCTCTTCTCTCTCAGCGTGATTGGTTTGTCCAAGTGACACGGGCCCCACGTTCCTCTTCAGATCCAGCGCATTCCATTCACGTTGGGATACGATAGACCTTCAAATATCAACCATCAGATTCTCAAGCAACTAGATCCAACGCTCTAGGAGGCACAGACGCACCATGGTCTCTCAAGGAAGCATCACACCTGATCAGAGCTAAGATTTTCTAAATTTTTTATTTTTAGTTATATAAACATTTGTTTTTATTTTTTCTTTTCTCCCTTACTTTCTTTTATTTATTCCATTTAAAATTATTTCATTAAAATTTTTGTTTATTAAATAATATTTTCATGACTTTTGATTTTATTTAATCAAAAACTCGATTTTTCTCATGACATTAAAAATACTTTTTTTTTACAATAATAAAAAGGGATATTATTTTTCATATGTTTTTTGTAAATTGATTAATTAAACTTAATAATCATTTAAAGTCATGTAAATATCCTATTTAATCACACATTCGATTTCCCTAAATTCTAAACTGTTATTTAAAATGTTAAATCAATTACTTTGCATGTTTTGGTTTAAATTAGGGCTTGTGTAAATAATCAATGGATCTTTAATGCACTAACCTTTTTCTTCTTCATTCTTAATTTTCAGGGTTGATCAAGGATCGATGAAGACTCGAGATATTTAAATATGTTTAATTAATTATTTTTCCTCTTATCTTTTGCCTTTATTTTCTGCATCAACGGGTTTTGGCCATGTAATCCCCCACCCGAGGCCTTGTAATAGTTAGGTTTTGTATTATTTGTTTATAACTGCGTGGTTAGTAATCCTAGGGAGTGCAAGCCTGTTAATTGAATTAGAATAACTAATTACAACATAAAATATCTGAACTTATCCACGTGATTGTGCCACACACACGCCTTTGGGGTAACCTCTCTTGTTGCCTTGTTGCCTGCTGCCTTATTATCTGTTGCATTTTAACTACGATCAAATAGTCAAGTCCCTCGGATACGAGGATACCTTAGCAAATGTTGCCCTCAGTTCATTATCATTATTAAAGATCATAAGTCCCTTCGATGTTGCCTTCGGCTATATGATCTTGTCCCTCGAGGTTGCCTACGATATAATGATGATAGTCCCTTTCGATTGCCGAGGTATCCTCATTGGTTACCTAAAATGACTATTATATCCTTCCCTAAGACTACCTGCCCTCTTTATGGTAGGGATAGTCTTATGGCGAACGATAATTTCGATGACCCTTTTTAAATCCAATGAAAGGGCTACCTGCCTTCTTTATGGTATGGATAGCCCTTTCCCATTAAAGTCTAAAAGAACAAAATTTCTAAACTTAAAGGTAATTGCTTTTTTAATTTCTTGCTCTTTTTCAAATTCAAATCAAAAATCTTTTCCCACTCCTTTTCAAAATCAAATTCAAAAAGACTACGCTTATTTACAAGCTAAAGTTCTTCTTCGAAAATCTTTTCTTATTCACACTTCAAAAATTTAAAACAAACAAGTGAGCTAAGCAATTAAGAGCCCATGGATAACCATGGATACAAAGGGTGCTTACACCTTCCCTTTGTATAACTTACCCCCCGAACTCAATCTCTTTTTAAAAGTTCTTTTTCTGTTCTTTTAGCCTTTCTAAATTGGATAAAATAAAAGTCGGTGGCAACTCTTGCTATCCGCAACATTTTAAAAAGTCAGTTCTCCCACCGTAAGACAGTTTTCTTCATGGGCACCAGTCTTATAGCCATCATCGTGATACATCTCTATCCTACACCATACATATGACCTTGTTGTCCACAAAATAACAAAACTTCTGTTGTCCTTGCACTGAAATAGCCCTCACAAAACCTGCATCAAAAAGCAATGAAAACAGTTCATCAAAAATGTTCAAAATCCTCACCGAAAATTCCCCCTAAAACCATTCCAATCCCTCTATAAAAAAGAACAGAAGCAACAACAAGGGGGAGGAAGAAGAAGAAAAAAAACTCTACGAAAAATTCTGCAAAGTCTCTCAAAAACACTCTCTGCAGAAATTCTCAAACACACTCCTAAATCCCTGCTCATCTCCAACCGTAACACCTACAACCTCAAACCATCACCGAGTCACCCTCACAACTCCCTCAATCTTACCCAAACCGAATCAGAAACCAAACCTAGCAGCTCGACTCATCCGCCACGATCTCAACCAACCACTGAACTCTCACACTCATTAACACAGCAACACAAACCGTTCTTCAACTCAGCAACCTCTCAACAACCAAACTCTAAAACCTTCATCAAAACCTCCATGCACAACCCTTTCATACACTTACCTTCACTCAACCTTAGATTCAACTCTCAACTGTATAACTCACAAAACTCACATCACCTTCACACAATAATAACAGAACACCGTAGACAATAACATACACTCAGTAAACCACAACACTAACTCACCATAACCTCAAACCTACAGCTCATACACAAAAACCGCAGCAAAATCCACACACTCAAAACTTTCAATCGACGAACAACAGCGACATAAGGATGCGAATTCAGAAATTCAAAGAACAAAAGAAGAACGGTGACGAGAAGTGAAGAAATCAAAGTTTAGAGGTATACCTGGATTGCAGTTTCCATTTATTTGTTATTCCGCGTTGCTTTCAATTTCTCCATGTAAACTGTAATGCTTGAATCGTAATGAAAACTGGGGTTTAGGGATTGTTGGGGACCGGGTTTTGTTTGTTGTTCTTGTTGCTTCTGAAAGCCGTGGATGAATCGAGAGAGGTGAGAGGCGTAGAAGTAGCATTCAGAGAGAGCGAGAGATACAAGAAACAGGTAAGGAACACCATTTGAAGTTCCATTGTGACTTCTGAAGCGTGTGTTCAATTCAATATAGGTATTAAGGGTTAAATCGGATCTTCAAATCGACCAAAACACTTGACCCATATCGTTTCAATAATGTTATGTTTTTTTTGTAAATGGGTTTCTCTTTGGTTTTCACTTGGGCCAAACTCCTCTATTATGGATACACACCCCCTACGCCTTCTAAAAATAGCTATTGGGCTTTCTGCCCTAGCCCAAGTTTTTTTTCAACAAAATGTTTTTTAATACCCTTTTTCTTTTATGTTAATTAATCAGATTTTCATTTTAAATGATTTCTCGATCCAACGTCGAGTTTCTTTTTTTTCAAAAAATCTTTTTCTTAAATCAACCCGAAAGATCAAGTGACAATTGGTGAACACCTCATGAATACCTCGATTCTTCTGGATTAAAGCACTTTTTTGGTTTTCATCTAATAAAACACTCGATCCAATGTCGAGTCCATTTCAAAAATCTTCTCAAAAAAACTTCAAAATAATTCAAACTCATTATTTCATTTTTCGCCCAAGCGCGAAGTCTTTTCATTGCCCAATTGAAAATTTCGCCCAAGTGCGAATCTCATTTCAACAATTGTCTTTTCCGCCCAAATGCGATTAGACCCATTTCAATAAAATCAAAACCCTAAAACGCTTGATCCAACGTCAAGTTGTTAACGCAAAAACTTCTTTTCTTAAACATACCGAAGGATCGAATGACAATTGGTGAACACCTCTTGAATACCTTGATCTTTTGGATTAAAACGCATAATAAAAATTTCTTTCTTAAAACCTTTCTTAATCAAATCGAAAGATTGAGTAACAATTGGTGAACACCTCTTGAATACCTTAGATCTTTTGAATTGAAATACCTTAATTAAACAAGGATAACAAGTGACAATTGATGAACACCTTTTGATTACCTTGGGTAAAGAAGGCGCTAGGTCAACACCTATGCTCAAACCTTTACTAAAGGTCCGCAAATATCATTTTCATTAAAAGGACAACAAGTGACAATTGGTGAACCACTTTTGAATACCTTGGGTAAAGAAGGCGCTAGTGAACACCTATGCTCAAACCTTTACTAAAAGTCCGCAAATATCATTTTCATTAAAAGGAAAACAAGTGACAATTGGTGAACACCTTTTGAATACCTTGGGTAAAGAAGGCGCTAGGTGAACACCTATGCTCAAACCTTTATTAAAGTCCGCAAATATCATTTTCATTAAAAGGACAACAAGTGACAATTGGTGAACACCTTTTGAATACCTTGGGTAAAGAAGGCGCTAGGTGAACACATATGCTCAAACCTTTACTAAAAGTCCGCAAATATCATTTTCATTAAAAGGAGAACAAGTGACAATTGGTGAACACCTTTTCAATATCTTGGGTAAAGAAGGCGCTAGGTAAACACCTATGCTCATACCTTTACTAAAAGTCCGTAAAAATCATTCTTATCAATTTGGATAACAAGTTACAATTGGACTCACATCCTTTTGAATATCTTGGGTAAATAACGCGCTAGGTGAACACCTATGCTCAAACTGTTCACTAAACATCCATCCTAAAAGCAATCAACAAACTTGTAGTTCGTTCGAACTACAATCGCTTTGATTCTTCCATTGAAGATATGTAGGCACAAGACGCAATGTCTCGGCAAGAACACTAATAAAAAATATAATTTCGTAGCCTCGAACTATTAATGCTCTGACTTTCCCATTGCACGAGGGAATACGTAGGCACAAGACGCAATGTCTTGGTGAGCTCCCTAATAAAAACCTAAAAATATGTTCTTTCTCTTCATTAAATAAACGTAGACTTAAGCTAACTCTCAATTGCGAAACAACTTAATGGGTCCCATCGAGTACGATGGAGGTAAGGGGTGTTAATACCTTCCCCTTGCTTAACCGACCCCTGAACCCAAAATTTGGTTGCAAAGACCATCTTATTCATTGTTTTCATTTCCCAAGGGTTTTATCAATATTTTACCTTTCCCATTGGAACAAATAAAATTTGGTGGCGACTCTGTTTGTTCCTTCGTGGTGCGATTATTTTTTTACCCGTGACAACTACATAATAGCGTCCTTTAAGAATTTGCACTCAAATTCATTAACAACGTCATGGTCTAATAATTTCACTTTGAGTTTTACAACTCTCACAACTTCCTTCTCTTTGATATCGTCGATAAAATACTAACGTCTAAACATATTACCCAATCTGCTTCGTACTCACTCAACATTACACAATATTTAAGTATTTTTCGACTCCAAAATTACTAATATACTTATACACACTACAACAAAAATGCACTTAGGCAACGACCGAAAACCGTAGTCAAATGCTTAAAAACCGTAGCCTATTACTTTAGACTACGGTTATCCAGGCGTGGAATATGCCGCCGTTGCCTTTTCTTATAGACTACGGTTTTTTCACTTTTGCCCACAAAAACGAGAAAGCGTCGCGTAAAATTTGTGAATAGGCTGCACTTTTTAAACTAATTTTAGACAACGGTTTTGAATAAACTACATATTTAAAAGCGCAGTCTATTTTATTAAGTTACACTTTTAAAACTGTTGCCTATTCAATATTAAAAATAATATTGAAAATTACAAATTTTATCAAAAATAATAATTTAAAATTAATAAAAAATTAATTTTTACTATTTTCAATAATTAAAATACAATAAAGCTAAATATACAATAATAAATACATTCATTCATTAAATTTTAACAAAAGCTTTTCCTGTTCTAGACAATATATATTTTAATATTACAAATAATATTGAAAATTAAAAATTTTATTAAAAAAATTAATATAAAAATAGGATTCATTTTTCTATTTACATCAAAGAATTCCACTAAAAATAGCTAAACTCTATTTAAATCTAAATATACAACAATAAATACATTCATCAAATTCTAGCAAAATCTGCCTAAGCTTTTGTTGTATTCCTGTCTGCCCTGTAAATTTAAATCAAAGAGGATTTGCGAAGGCTGCAACAACTCCTGAGTTCAGGTGAAACACCTACACACACAAAATAATTATAAATCATATATACCAACCCTCTTTGATCCAAATCTTTTAATTCTAAAAATCCTTAATTCTAAAAATCCTTTATTGACAAACTATATCAGAGAATTTCTCTGCAGCTAACAGACCTTTCAACATAGGGTCAATTTTATTCAAAATCAAATACCTTTCAACATAAGACACGATAGACAACTTCAAAACTACAACAAAAATAAGCCTAAGGAAGAATAAAATATTCTCAAATCAAAGTTATTATTTTAAAAAAAAATAGAAATTGATAAAATAGGAGATTTAGGGATTTGAATGAGAAATATGGAAATTGTCAAAGATGAGAATTAGGGATTGAGAGATCTCGAGCATAATGTTAAGGAATTGCAGAAACTAGATTTTGCGAGCCCAAATCTGTAAATCAAAATCGAATAACAGTAAGAGATTAAAGACCTGTTCATCACTGTTGAAGAGAGACGAAGAGTGAAGGTAGATCGAAGATGGAGTAGTGATAAAGCACATCAGATGAAGTAGAGACCTTGTAGGATGCGACCAGAATGATGAAAGGAGAAGTGTAGAGGCGCTCCAAGAAGAGTGACGGCTAGGGTTTTATGAGAAAAGGACTTTAGAAGAAACTGAATTTGTTTTCTGGGCAGAAATGCGTCAACTTTTTCTAATTTATTAAAATATTGTTAAGTTATAAACTTATTTATTTATTTTATATTATATTATTCATTCATTTATTAGAAAATATAATTAATAAAGTCATAATAATTAGTTGATACAAAATCTTAATATTAAAGAGTAATTAAAATTAAATCAAAGTAATAATTTGCAAAGGCTTAAATCTCACTAAAAGGTAAACTTAATTATATTAGGAAAATTTTAACTTTTATTTAATCTCATTATATCAATATATTCCAATTTATATTGAGTATTTTCCTTTTAAAAAGCTCTTTTAATATTTATAATATAAGAGAAACCTGTATTTTGAAAACATATGATATTGCACAAAATCTATAATTTCTCTTTTAATTTTTTCTTTTTTACAATTTTTTTTATATTTCTTAAACAAATGAAAAATAATCATAGATGTTAATAATAAAATTTACTAACAATTAATTTTTATTTAAATACTTTAATAATAATTATCAAAAATTATTTTAATATAATAAATTGGTAATATGTAAAAGCTTTTTTTATATTTTATAAAGTTGTTTTAACATATTAACAAATAAACTGATGAAGAACTTATAATAAGACACATGGTTTTTTTTGGTAGCATAATAAGACACGTGGCTTTGTTGTGAGTGTTATAAAGTTTAAATGCCACGCTATCAATATTGGATACCATGTGGACTCAAATAACTTTAGAACCAAAAACATAAAACCGCAGCTTTTGGTGAATAGGGGACGGTTTTGTTACGCCCACATGTGCAAAACCGTGGCCGAAAGAGAATAAACTACGGTTTTTAATTAGAGATTGGAAACTTGTCAACACGTAGGAAACTGTCGCTTGTACCCCTTTAAGCAACGGTTTAATGGCCGTTGCCTATTTTTCCGTTGCCTAAAGTCAAAAATGTTGTAGTGACATTGTCATTCTTCTTGTCCCAACCAAAGTCCTTATCTTAGAAAAAGATCTCAACAACCTTCATTCCTCGTGGCTTTTACTCTAAATCCTATAACATCTTCCGCGTCCAAATATCATTTCACTCGGAATTTCAACTAAGTCTTCCTCACATCAATAGGTGTTATAAATCCTCTACAATCCTCCTTTTATGCATGCCGCCACTTCGGCATCACAAATACGACTTCAATCGTCCTAAAGTATATTTCTCTTTTATTACTACTTCATTTTTCATTAGAAGCCATCGACACTCAAATAATTTTTAACACTGAACACCTTGTCCTCTCGACTTATTTGTCAACAACGTGTTCTACTTAAATTCGTTCTGAACAATTACGGTAATAACTGTTCCTACTGAACAAGCTTCACGATTCCATAACCAACTTCAGAATCTCTCCCTATAGGATCACCTCTACTGTATTTATATCACTTCCATAAGGTAGAGCATAATTTCACCTCTTCGTAGGCTCAAACGGCACATCAATCCGATACTCGGAACTTAAGATATGAATTTTCCAATGATATTCGAAAATGCAAACATCGACGTCATGCGGAGACACTCTTTACGATGTCTCCAAAGCTTCTCAAATGGTACACTTAATTCTTAAAATTGCATCTCAACAACCTTTTTAATTGCTCCTTCAATTCATTCAACTCTTACGCAGATGTTCCACGCGACACCCACGCACAAGTTCGGTTTTAACGATAAGCGTAATCGCAAATTTCACCTCTTTACAACATCATAATGTCCCCAATAAATCCATTACAGCTTCTGCAACCATTTTTATAATCAAGTTCTTCTCGTTAGCTTTCCGACGCTTCAAACGGGACTCAAATCGGATGCCCAGAACTCGAGTTATGAATTTTCAAAGTTCCACAACTATTCGGCAATCTTCCTACGTTTTACTTACGGAAATTCCACTCCAAAACTCACTTTCCTTCAACTCAATTGTATTCCAAACAGCCCTTAACAAATCTCTTCATTTACAAACTTCTTATAACTCGAGAGACACATTCTCTCGCCGAAATCCGATTTCTGAAACACCAAGATAGCAACGCTCTTCGCAACTTACAACTGAAACACATCCGAGTAGCAAAGCTTCTCCCCCACTTCGCTCAAATTAATTACTGCACCCAACAATAGAAAACAACAAGTACCGACCAGCTCTGATACCACTAATGTAACACCCCAATTCTACCCCGATAATTATACGGAAAATCAGAGTATAAAATTCAAGAAGACATACAATTGAGATGTCACATTTCGTCGTTCAACTCATTTACGGCATTCGCACCTTCACATAGATACATAGCACATAAACATAAATGGACAATTAAAATTAATCCTCAAAAATCACTTTATCAAAATAATTATTTTATCTCGCAGCGGAATTCACAAAACTTCACAATAATTTATTTTAATCATAGCATCTTCACAAAACAACTTTGAGTCATAAACCAAAGTAAAACATCACTAAAAATCCATCAAACATAACAATTAATAAAATAATTGTTTATCCCTCTGAGTGTTACGTATCAGAGCGACCACCGACTCGACTTACAGCGTTTAAATCTTCACCAAGGCTATCACCTGTACGTTACCAGTATAAAAGTAACGGCGAAACAAAAGAAAGGGGTGAGATATCAAACCATATAAACAGGGTGATGATAAACAGTATATTTAGGTTCAAGTCATAATAATCATCACTTTGCGGTATAATCATTACCGTCTAATTTACTTCACCGTTTTAAATTAAAACAACACACGTCACAATATTTCACATAATTCATATTCATAATACACAACGATTCACATAAGTTCACTTATCAAATCACATAAACTCAAAATCACACAAATGTAATGCGACTCTAACAAATGCACATGCATGTGGTATCCAGAGCTTCAGCCCCCATCGTCAATTGCCAATAAATAGAGGCATCAAAACAGGCATAAGCCTTCGTTGCTGTTTTCCAATTCAGGCCGTCGCTAAAACATGCAAATCATGAGACACTGATGAAATGCAACAAATCACAAACATCACAGAACAACGTCGCGAGGCATACGCCTATATCACAAATGTTACTGATCATTAGGGTAACTCAACGTCGCTTTATTTCCTGAATTTCGCAGTAATCACAAAATCATAACATCGCATCATCACTGGCCCTGGGCCTACAACTTAATATCACCACGTCACAACGGCGCGTCAACAACAATGCATACACAACAAGTCAATAACTATAGTCGACAATCAACAACAAATCGTCACAATTAACACAACGGTAATTCACATGAATTCAACAATTCAATACGTCACAACAGTCGCAGAAGAAAAACACGTCGCATCACTAAACACCGGCTATAGGATTATTTCTGGACTCTCCTATTTATTTTACTCGCTATATACTTTCTGTCCACTTTTTGTTTTGGGTCTACTACTGAAATATTCATTGAGGGTAGTTCTGCTAACTAAAACCAACACTGCCAATAATTAAGTACCACTGCTACCTGCCTGCTACTAAACACTCCAAATTTATTCACTTCTATTTAATTCTAAAATATACTGGCTTTCACTGTATGTTTCTCATGCTAACTAAGTCTACCACTTATTTTATATCATCGAATTATTCTACTACTACCAAATCCATCTATGTTACATAAAATAATTCTATTAGATATACGCTACTAATAGTACCAGTTCTATTATTCAATTCATTCCATTACTAAATTTCCTATTATCAATGTTTCTATACTATTAATATATTAATTCCTAAGTGTCATCAATGTTCCTATTCTACTAATATACCACTATTGTTTCCATTCTCGTCACACTACGGATTCATTAAACAAGCTACTAATACTTATTTTAATTTGATTAGTAATGGCATAAGTATCCAAACTAGTCCTAAGTGGTACCTACATGTACAAATTAAAATATTCATTTCACTGAATTAATGAAAAGTGGCTTATAGATGAAACATGGGACACCCGTCCCATTACATGCCAACCATTCCAAAAGAGGGACTTTCCATTTCACAAGGGGCGCCCGCCCTTCCATGTGGGCCACCCGCCCCATTAGTTATGTGGTGTCCATCCCACTTCTTCTTTCTTAAGGGACGCCCGTCCCATGATTAGGGCCCCGTCCCTAAATAGTAAAATTTTCTTTTCTCTTCCAGACTCAATTGTTATCTCGGCACCAGTTTCAATTAATAGAACAATTTCCAATTTTAGAAAATTTCATCGTCACAACATCGCCAAATCAATTCACAATACAACGTATACAAATTCATCATTATCGATTACAAATTCAACCCAATCATCACAAACAACACCAAATCAATTACCAATCACATAGCAACATAATTTATATACAAATCCCAGAACATCAGTTTAGCAACACCACAGAAAAATTACTCGAACACAAAGAGATAATAAAATTCCCTAAACCCCACATACGGTCCATCATATCCCCGTTTATAGAGCAAGAACCCCACCCTTACCTTATATTCGGAGTCTGCTCTACAATTTCCAATCGAATTCCAAGCTTCCGGCTTCGCAAAATCCTTCCAGTTTCCTCTTCACGGCAAAGCTCTCGTATCTCTTTTTCCTCTTCAATTTTTCTCTTCTCTCTGCCGCTTTGTTATCTTTTCCCAAAAATTATGTTACTGGCTTTTCCAAAACCTAAGTGATGATGCCTCACTAATTCCAATTGGGCCAACAAAGTATTCACGTACTGCATTTCTCACAAGCCCGTTTAATTTATTTATTAAACTCCCTATTTACTCAATACCTCGTATTTTCCGGTGTAATTTTAATTACTCGGAAAATTCCCAAAACTTCAAATATTATTCCAATAATATTTCTAATACTACAAATATTAAAATTCTCGAATAAATCACAATCCGCTATCCCGAAATAATACCGACTAAATCGACCAAACACTAAAATATTCAATAAATAACACAAATGACTAAATTAAGCAAATAATCATTTTTCTGGGCGTTACAATTGTCAATGAAGGTAGCAAATTATTGTGCGCCACCAAGAGACCTTTCACATGTGGAGAAAACATCTGAGTGAACAAGATCTAGGATTTTATTTCGTCTTCTTACATCATCTGATCTTTGAAAAGATACTCTGTGTTATTTTCCTGCTAGACAGTTTTCACAGGATTCAAGTGGTTGTCCCTTGATATTTGAAAGGCGATCTTTAGCAAAAATCTCTAAACCTTTCTCGCTCATATGGCCAAGTCGTTTGTGCCACAATTCTTTGGTTGCATCTTGAGAAACATTAGTCTATCCCTTGTTTATCTTTCGTTGCATAATGTACAGGGAGCCTTCCTTTTTGCCACGAGCAATTGTCATGCTCCATTTGCTAAGTTTCCATCTACCACCACCAAACTGGTTTATCAACCCCAGATCATCCAACTTTCCTACTGAGATAAGGTTTATACGCATTTCTGGTAAATGTCTTACTTCCTTCAACACGAGCTTATTGTCATTTTCTGTGATCATAGTCACTTCACCAATACCAACAATCTTGCTTGTGACATGGTTTCCCATCTTCACCGTACCAAAATCTCCTCTTTGGTATGATGAGAATAGTTCTCCGTGAGGTGTAACGTGGAAAGATGCTCCTGTGTCAATTATCCAAGTGCATTCATCGAATGCAACATTTAGATAATTGTCATCTCCGATAAGGAAGAGATTATCGTCATTTGAGACTACTGCAGTTGTCATTCCATCTTCCTTATTCATCATTGGGTTTATTGAATCTGGATGGACTATTCTAGCATGTTGATCTCTCTTCAAAAATCTACACTCAGGTCTTCTATGGCCAGGTTTTCCACAATAATAACAACTTAGTCTTGTGCGAGACTTGGATCTAGCTTGTGATCCCCCACGACCTCCTCTTTCACGATTCTTACCCCTTCCTCTATTATCATTAATGTTGGCTTCAAACTGGTTATTGAAGCCTGTTTCCCTCCGTCTTGACTCTTCATTTGGCAAGGAATCTGTAACAGAATCCATGACAAGTTTTCCGTTTGGAGCAGAGTTACTATGAGTAACGACTAGAGTATCCGAACTCTCAGGTAGAGAACTAAGGAGTAGAAGAGTTTGTAACTCATCATCTATCTTCATGTCAGCTTTTGTCAGATGATTCACAATACCTTTAAAGGTATTCAAATGCTTGATCATATTTTGGCCATCTGAGTACTCCAATTTCACCAGTCGTCTAACAAGGTGAGCTTTGTTTCTCGGCGTCTTCTTTTGAATCAAGGATTCAAGTTTGGTCCATAACTCATACGCATTGGTATAAGTTGATACATATGCTCAAATAGACTTCTATCTATGTATTTTCTAATCATGGCAACTGCCTTCCAATTTTGGAGCTCCCATTCTTTATCTTTCTTCTCCGTTGGCTTATCCTTTTCGGAAATTGGCTCGTGCAAATATTTGCAATATATGTGGTCTTCCATCATTGGCTTCCAATAAGTATAATTGTCAGCAGTCAACTTGAACATATCTCCATCATGACTTATAGAACCCTCCATTTTGAGAACACGGGAAAGTAGTTCCTTCAACTAGGAGTTATGTAAATAGTGTCAAACAATGGAAAAGTCACTGTAGTTTGTGAATAGTGCAACTAGAAAATTCCTAGGAAAGAGAGGTGGGTCAATGTAAATACCAAGTCTTTCCTTAGGCGGAACTTAATAAGACACACTTTCGCAATACTACGATCAATTCCAACAATAATAATTCTTTTCTGATGTGGAAGATCAAACAATGCTGAACCCACAGAGCATACTAAGAACTTTATTATAAGTATAACATCGTAGTATCTTAGAGCTCACACAGTGCTCTGATACCACTGTTGGGAAATAACCTCCATAATTTCCCTCCTCCGTGAACTAAAAAATTAGGCACTAGCGGAAACGTGAAAAATATAAGCGCAATGACACAAGAATTTTAGTATGGAAAACCTTCTCAATGTGAGAAAGGAAAAACCACGGGACCCTTAGGCCTCTTAAAACTTCCACTATAATGATAATGGGAATACAACAACTTCACCCTTAGGTGGAACTCTCTACAATGTATCTCTAAATTTGTAAGGAACACTCTCACAAATTGGCTCACTATTTCTCTCACAAGAAAACTCTCTAAGAAACAATTATCTCTCTTGAGAAAAACTCTATTTCTCTTGCTTCTTGTTTCTCTTGTGGTTGTGTGAACTGAATGCTTGCTCTTGGTGATATTTACAGGAGAAGCAAGGCAAAATTCCCTTACATGCATGAAGACACTTGTCTTTTGTCTTCCACGCACCATAACAAGTGTACTTTGTAAGGCATGCACCACAACAAGTGTATTTTGCAAGACATGCACCATAACACGTGTACACCATAAACCTTGCTAGATGTCATCACATGCAACCTTCCATTTTGTCAAATGTGAGTTTGCTATGTGGAAATATCTGGACCCCATGGATATATGGGTAAGATTCACCTCTCTCAAAGTTAGGTTTCATAGAATCTATAGTATCTCTGACCAACATGATCGATATGTGTGGATTCTGACTTGGTATCTGCGGTGGAGGAGAAATTGGTTGTTTATGAATATGAGTGGGTTAAAAACCTACTGTTAGTTATTCAGGGATGGTAACCATGTCTAAAGAGCTATAAGTGATTATGGAGGTATTCTAAGGATAAGGTGTCATAAGTAGCCTCAACTTATTTTGTCATATTAGAGCAGACCCCCTCCCACTAGTATCCATTCTCATTATTTATTCTTCGCATTTGGATTAGATTGACTCCCTCTAATTTAGTTGTGGTATCTTTACAAATTTTTCAAGATAAGATCCATACTAAAGCGAAATAGTGTAACCATAATATTCTTGTTAATCTAGATTGTGTTATTTGCAATGTGTGTGTGACTCAGTAGAGTCAGTTTCTCATCTTTGTGTAACTTGTGATATGGTGGCAAATGTGTGGTATTTAGGGGTGGACAAGACCCTCTAGACCG
This sequence comes from Vicia villosa, assembly GCF_029867415.1. NCBI lineage: Eukaryota > Viridiplantae > Streptophyta > Magnoliopsida > Fabales > Fabaceae > Vicia > Vicia villosa. The sequence goes on from NW_026705741.1 coordinate 286,931, forward strand.
AAAAAACCGGCCCAACCGTGCGGGTTTTATTGCATTAGGCGAGTTTGAATGGGTTAACGAGTATTGCGGGTTGTAAGGTGTGGTGGGCGGGTCCGGTTTATTTAATTCAAACCGACGGTAACTGAACTCGCCCGTTAGAAATATCAAAATTGTGGTTTAGGATTATTGCAGCTACATTAGTTATCACATTTACTCTTTCATTCTCTCACTCTAAAAAAACTCTAGCAGAAGAAAAATATCTATCGGTCGCCACCTCTTTGCCATTACCAGTTCCACCATTCAAGTATTCATGATTCTTTCTCTCTTTCACCTCACCACTCAACTCTCTATCTTTCACTCTTCATTCCAAATCTCATTTAAACTCTTACCACCAAAGAAATTTCGGTCTTGAATATCGAAGATAGATCATCATCTCACTCACTTAAATGGTTGGGTTTTTCTTTCCATTTTTTATCTTCTATTTTGAGTTTGTTTTTGTTGCTATTTTTTCATTTGTTTAGGTAGTGTTTTCTGACTTTTTATGTTTTACTTGTTTTCTAACACTTTTTTGGTATCTGACTGTATATTTTTCAGATTTAGATGATGAAAATGTATTTGATTCATTTTTTATTTTGATTTTGGTATCTAACTATGTATATTTTTCAGATCTAGAAGCATAACTATGTATCTGACTCCATCATTCTGCTTCTTCGGTTGTTGTCCCTCCATTTCCTTCGCGTGCTGATTATGCCACTTATGTTAATTGGCCTGAGGACAGGCCTTTCTTTTCTGAGGGGGCAGAAGATGGTGGTGATGATGATGATCATGGTGGTGATGATAATGTTGAGAGGGATGAGATTGGTGATGAGATCTTGGAGTAGTGGGCTACAAAGTGAAGATTTTTTTTTTGTTCATTATTATTGCTAGTTAATTTAGTTTTAGTTCAAACTTGTGTTATGTTGGTACTTTAGTCAAACTTGTGTTATGGCGGTATTTCGTACTTATTTTGTTGAGTTAAAAGTTTTTAGTATGATATGTGTTGGTTTCAAATTTTAATTTTTGTTTTGTACAAATAAGTGTGGCTTGGTTGTTTTTAATGTGTTTGGTTTTTGTTGCTCAAGGAGCATGATTTAATTGAAAAAGTTAGTATCAATTCAAAAGTTTGGATGGTGATGATAAGAATCTCAATGTTGTGCAAATAAGGTATTGCTTTAATTGCTTTGTAGAATGATAGCACGATAATGAAATTAGCACTTTATGCAAAAGTCGTGTCCATTTTGTAAATATGTGTTCATGTGTGAATCATTAGGACATAACCATATATATGAGTAGCTTCCATTGTTCACCAAAATTATGTGATTTCTAGTAATTGTGTTTAGCTCGTTCGATTCATGCCAAATCTTGTTGTTCATTTGAAATTGTGGAACTTAGAAGGGATCAAGGCGTTGTTTGTGTAATTGAGAAAAATCACCATTCCAAAAGGGCTTCAATTTACCTTGTTTATGTGTGTGCATTTGTAAACCCTTTTGAGCCGAAAGTTTGTGTGAATGAATCTATTGCAGGCCAACAAATTATTAAGATTACCACTTAGTAATTGTGTTGTTGATCAAAGCAAATTTAGTCAATGTTGATTTTTGATAGGGATCTCATGCATCTCCTTAAGTTGTTGTGGAAGTTTTAACCTTTGTTGAGTGAGCAATTCCACTTGTTGAGTCAATAACTTGTTTTGAGCAAGTATTGCATCATTAGTATTTAACTCAAGGACTCACGAATTTCTTTGTAAAGTACTTCGGTTGTGTTGTCCTTGATGATCGTTGAGATCCATTCTATCAATAATAGCTATTGCTTCTTCTGCACTCTTCGACATCAAAGAACCACATGCGGTAGCATCCAAAAGAGTATTCAGTTGTGGTTGAAGTCCATTTCTAAAGATAAGGATTTGAATAAGCTCATCAAATTCATGTCCTTTGCATTTTCGTACCATAGATTTGAACCTATCCCACGCTTCATTGAGAGCTTCACTTTGCCCTTGAGAGAAAACAGAAATAGAAGTTTTAGCTTCCATGAACCTATTGTGTGGAAAGAATCGATCAAGAAATTTCTACTCCAATTCATTCCAGTTAGTCATGATGTTATTTGGTTGGTCAAGATACCATTCCTTAGCTTTTCCTATCAAGGAATGAGGAAATAGTCTCTTGAAAATCTGAACCTCTTCTGCCTCCAGAGCACCGATTGTTCCGGCTATCTCATAGAACTTCGTGAGATAAGTGAAACGATCTTCGTGATCAAGTCCTGTGAAAGGATTTTGATACAACATTGAAGTAACCTCTTTTTCATCTCGGAGTTCCTTCCATTGTTTTGATCACGAGCAAATTGAGCATTCAATCGAGGGATATTAACACAAGGCCCTCGAGGTTGTGGAGGTGGAGGTGGAGGTGATTGTCCTTCCATCTCTTCCTCAACTAGGTTTTCAATCGGAGTTGAATAAGTTGAAGCTTCCCTTTGTTGTCTTCTTTCCTTAGCTAGTTTTCTTCGTCTTTGAGTTTTGCTATTCAGTCTACGAGCAGTCCTTTCAATCTCAGGATCAAAAAGGAGTTAATCTGCAGGTACACTTCCTCGCATAAACTGTTTTCTGAAAAGCTAACCAAGCAAATTAAATAACATAAGGAATAAGACTTGAGATATAAGAGCTTAATAATAAAACTCAAAACAAAACAAACTATTGCAATGCTTGTAATATCTAAACAACAATCCCCGGCAACGGCGCCATTTTGTTGAAAGTTTATTAGAGTACTTTTTTAGTTATCGTTTTCACAGGGATTGGTGTGATATTACTATTGTTCTATAGTTTACAATTGTTTTAAGCTTAAGTTTCAAAAAAGGTTTTGGTTTTGGTTTTAGTAACGAAATTGTTTGATCTCATAAAAGTATCGATAAAAGAGAATTTTTTGTTTTAAATGATAGGTAAAAGAATGTCAAGATTAGGGTTTAATAATCTACTTCATATGTATTTTCTTGATAGAGCATGTGAACACATAAATGACAAATATAATCACATATCCTCTCAATATGTTTCATCTCTAAACCATATTGTGAGTTTTACCATTTTGATCCTTAGATGATCTCTCAATCTAACTATCAAAATGACAACATTCAAAGCTTGATATTAGTGAATATCAACTCACAAAGCTATCTCTAAACTTTATTTGTTGATAGATGAAAAACCTAGTTCAAGACTTGAAAACTACTCCCTCTGTCCCAAATTATAAGAGAAATTCACCTTTTAGATTCATTGAATAATTAATGTATCTAGTCTATATATACACCAAATACATAAATTATTCAATGAATCTAAAAAGAAAATTTTTCTTATAATTTAGGACAGATGGAGTATTTCTCAATAAGAACTCAAATCAAATATACATATAAACACAAGGTTTTTCAACATATATTAATCATCACTTGTTCACATACAAAGTATCAAAAGAAACACATACTACAAGAAATATTATCTACCTCTAATCTTGACACCAAGAAGGATTTAACCACCCATTTCCATGGTGACTTGAGCAACAAGTAAACAATCAAGCTTAATGAACATCAAACTTGAAGTTTCAAAGATTGATGGTTGAAAGCTATGATTTTGGTTAGCAATGGAGGAATTAGGGTTTTTGCACACAAAATGGTGTATTTTTGGTCAAGAGAGAGAAACAAAAGATGTAATTCATAAAATATCTACAAAGTACTCTAAAAGCATGGCCAATTTGCCCAGATTCGCTGGGTGGCTACTTCCTTTGGCCGGGCGAAGCCCACTTAGAAGCCCACGTGACACAAATCTATGATTCTTCGGCTTTTTTGCACTTTTGCGATTACCAAACACTGAAGCACTAGAAAACACATTAAAAAAACCAAATATTCACATTTTCCAAAATCACTTATTTACATAAGCTATTTTACTCAAAAGCCTAGAAAAGGGCTTAAAAGTATCACATTTTTACATGATAATCAAACTACTGTGACAACAAGATCTCCTTGTATAATGCATATCTTTCACGTTCCATCCTTATTTCATCAAGGATATACTTAGATATATTACGATCCATAGCACTCAGGCATCATGGCCACAATTATGTTTCTTTGAAGGCTCATAAAAGAAATTAATTTATTTCGAGTTAAAGTATATTTTGAATTTAACATAGTGTTGTTTATTGTAAATCTGTAACAAGGATTCAAAAACTTCAAAGAGATATAACAATATTTATGTATTATTGAATCTTTATCCAACTAATTTCTATCATCTTTATCCTTAGTTTCAATACTGACATGAAAAACTAAAAATTATTCTACCATTAGTTTAAGTTTCAATACTTACATGAGATTTTTTTAGTTAAAGTTATTAATGTTGATTTATTAGTTTGGAATATGTTTAAAGTTAGTTACTAATGTGGAATATGTTAAGTTTCAAAACTAAAAATTATTCTACCTTCAAAAATATTCTACCTAAAGTTACTGATGTGGATTTCTTAATTTAGAATATGTTTATAGTTGGATATCTTACTTATAAAATTATTTTGAAGGTCTTAATTTGGATATCTTAGTTATTGAATGAAATTATTTTACTTTGTTTAGATTTAATAGTTACTAAATTATCTCCGTTTATGTTTATTGCATTTTAGGACTTATTTTGGAATATGAATTTCTTTGCTTCAATTGATGAGAGTGATGATGTGGATTTGGACCTAACTGTTGAACAAGATTGTGAGTCGGTGAAACCTAATTTGTAATGTGTTAGTGGAAGCTAGAAAAATAAAGAACACTAATAAAAGGCAGAAAGCTCAGGTGTGAAAGGTTTTTTACTATGATAGAAGGGTTGGATAGTGAAGAAAGGCAAAGAGCAAAATGCAATGCATGTGGTACGTCATATGCGTGTGGAGGAAAACAATATGGAACAACTTCTCTAAAACGTCATCTTGAAATTTGTAAGAAAGTTAATTTTGGAGATGTTAGTCAGATGATGTTAGACATGCAAGGAAAGCTAAAATCATTAAAGATTGATAATTTGGTGTCTCGTGAAATGTGTGCCCGACTAATTATCAAGCGGAATCTTCCTTTTAAATTTGCTGAGTTTGAAGAGCTTACAGCTTGGCTTCAGCATTTGAATCCTGATTACATTCCTATCACCAGAAATACTGCCTTGGCAGATGTTGTGAAAATATACAAAAAGGAAAAGGAATAAATTAAGATAGAAATGGCCAACACTCCTTATAGGATTTTTTTAACTTCGGATTTATGGACATTAATTAATACCGATGATTATATTACTTTAACTGCTCATTATGTTGATAAAAATTGAAAGTTAAATAGTAAATTCCTCAACTTTTGTCACATGTCTCCTCCTCACACTGGTTTTGAGTTGTGTAAAAGAATATATGTGTCCTTCTTGCATGACACCATTAGCAGAAGCATTATCCAAAGTAATGGTAAAAAACCTTTTTTTCTATTTCCCAATGAGTCAGAAACTCATATATTCTTTTAAAAAACTAAAAGTCAGTGTGAAAAGGAGACGTGTCACAAAAGTTGGGAATTGTACTATTTAACTTCCAATTTTTATCAACATAACCAGTAGTTAAGGTAATTTAGCCCACAATATTAATTGATGTCCATAAATCAGAAGTTAAAGAAATCCTACAAGTGTTGGCCCTTTTTATCTTATTTTTTTCCTTTTTCCTTTTGTATATTCTCACATCATCGGCCTTGGCGGTATTTCTTGTGATAGGAATGTAATCAAGATTCAAGTACTGAAGCCAAGTTGTAACCTCTTCAAACTCAGCAAATTTAAAAGGAAGATCTCACTTGATAATTAGTCGAGCACACAATTCACGAGACACCAAATTATCAACCTTTAATGATTTTAACTTTCCTTGCAGGTCTTACATCATCTAACCAACATCTCCAAAATTAAGTTGTCCCATATCGTTTTCCTCCGCACACATATGACGTACCACATGCATTGCATTTTGCTTTTTGCCTTCCACACTGTCCAACCCCCCGACTATCCAACCCTTCTATCGTAGTAAAAAAAACTTCCACACATGAGATTTCTGCCTTTTATTAATGTTTTTTATTTCCACTAACACATTACTATTAAGTTCCACCAACTCACAATCTTGTTCAACAGGTACAAATCCACATCATCACTCTCATCAATTGGAGCCAAGAAATCCAGAGATAATTTAGTGACTAATAAATCCTAACTAAGTAAAATTATCTCATTCAGTAGACCTTCAAAATAATTTTGTAACTAAGAAATCCAACTATAAACATATTCTAATTAAGAAATCCACATCAATAATTTTAGATAGATTATTTTTTAAGGTAGAATAATTTTTAGTTTTGAAACTAAGTTTAAACACTTTCCAAACTAAAAAATCAACATCAATAACTTTAACTAAAAAAATTTATGTAAGTATTAAAACTTAAACTAATGGTATAATAATTTTTAGTTTTTCATGTCAGTATTAAAACTAAGAATAAAGATGCTAGAAATTAGTTGGATAAAGATTAATAATACATAAATATTACTTTATTTCTTTGACGTTCTTAAATCCTTGTTACAGATTTACACTAAACACCCATATATTAAATTCAAAATATACTTTAACACAAAATAAATTAATTTCTTCTATGAGCCCTCAAAGAAACATAATTGTGGTCATGATGCCTGACTACTCTGGATTGTAATATATCTAAGTATATCTGGATGAAATAAGGATGGAATGTAAAAGATATGAGATCTTCTATGAAGAAATTGTCAATAAACCTTTAGAATCGACATGAGATATGCAAGAACCTTTAAATAAGAGTGAACATCCGGAGGAATTACCTGGAGGCTGAGAAGATTCGTCGAAATTGTGACTCATGAGCGATTGCGGAAGGGTATGAGTTGCTGTTCCGTGCCCACTCGTCTGCGTCGTGCGACTGCTCCTACTTCATATCAGATCCAAGAAACTTTATTGAACCTGCATAATCGTAAACATCACCAAAATCAACAACAAATCGAACTCACCTGCAAATCACACCAACTCAGTGTCACTATTCAGCAATCGTTCATCGCACCACTTTCAACCTCATAAGTCTTCGCAGCAGAACTTGCAAATATCATCCTCATAACAATTCGTTCAACACACTCTTCACGCAACTTCAAACTTCAACGCATCAGAAACCTGCAGATCGAACACAATAACCTCGCAACCGAAGTCGTCGCTGGATCGGTAACCGTTAATCTCAACATTGCGTTTTCTTTTGATTGTTGATAATGGTAAGTTGATTGCTCCACTAAGTAGGGTTCGCGTTTGAGAATATTAATGCCAGGTTAGTTGGTTTAATTTTGTTGTTCATGATTCCTTTGTTGTTCATATTTTGAGCGAGAGAGAGTCGTTAGCGAGAGAAAATCGAGAGAGAGGGGAAGCTTATCCGAGAGAGAGAGCGATTGTGAGGAGATTTTATTGGTTGTGCGTTTAGAATTCGAGATGGAGAGAAGTGATTTTTGGTGATTGTTGTTCAGTTGAGTGAAAGAGCAGAGGAAGGTGGAAGATCGTGAAAACTACAGAGGAATAGTGAGAGGGTGGAACGGCCCTGAGTCCCTCTTTTGATGGCTAGGGATTTTTTGTTGTAGTGATTTTGGGCTTAAGTTATCTCAATCCGGCCCATACTTGGTTTCTATTTCACACCGTTTGATCCACAACACCCCCTCCCCTGGACTGAAAACTTTGTGCTGGGCCACCCTTTTGAAGCCCGGCGAGATTTTCATGCTGCACACCACCCAGCAGCTTTCTCACCCACCAAGCTGACATTAAACCTTTTTGGGCTCAGCATTTCTTTTTTTTTTTGGCTTTATACCACCGGTTTAGTCCGGTTCGGGGGCGAGTTTTGGCATCAAGTGGTTCCATCCCCCTCCCGATCGGAATTGCGGGGGATCGAACCGTGATTCTCCCTACCAAGTCCAGCGCCAATCACCACTGGACCAACTAACGATTGGTGGCTCAGCATTTCTTTTATTTGCACCCTCCCTTATTTATTTTAATTAGCCGATGTGTTGTTCCTTTGATTTTTAGTTTAAATTTTATTTGCTTGATTTTAATTCATGATACAAATAAAATCCAAAAACATGTTTTTAAATTAGATTTATTTTTTTATTTTATTTAAAAACCCCAAAAATACTATATTAGTCTTCTAATCCCAACTATAGGTCCATTGTACATGACAATATTAGGATAGTCTTTCCCCTCATTTCCATTCCTTCTCTTCCTTTTCAACATTTCAAAACATCTAATAAAGGACGGTGCGAATTATACTACTGCGAGCCTTAAGTAGCGGAAAGAGCGAGCGGGTCCATGCCCTAAACTTGCTCTTCTCTGTTCATAGACTTATGTGTGGTTCAAATCGCAAACTTTCCCCTTTAAAAGACTCAACAAAAAAAATCTTCTTAAAACACTTAATAAATATTGATAAGAATCACACTAACGCAAGCCTTAAGTAGCGGAAAGAGCAAGCGGGCCCATACCTTAAACTTGCTTTTCTCTGTTCAGAGACTTCTGTGTGGTTCAAGTCTCAAAACTTAAAAACAAGTAAAGGGGAGATGTGTAACACCCCATAATTTCATAAATTAATTTAATTGGAATTTAAATTAATATTTGGAGTTAATTAATTAAATTGGATTATTGGAAAAATTGTGAAAGAATGATATTGGGCTTGCTTTTGTGTTGTGATTAGTAGAGAGGGGGGTGCTAAGAGTATAGGCCTCACTAATCATTATTTTATTTTTCATAAAATTAGAGAAGTTGTGAAAAAAGGAAAAATAGAAGCAAAAGAACAAAAGTTAGAGAACATAAGAGATACGTGAAAGAGGAGAAGAAGAGGAAGAAGAGGACCTTCAAGAGCTCCGATCAAAGGGAAGAGGGGACTCTTCGGGTTAGTGATTATTATACAATCAAGGGTAGTAGAACTGATTAGAATTTTTGTTGATTTCAATTGAATGTGTTGGGGTTTTGGGGTAGAATTGTTCATGGAAATTAATCCCTAAATTGATTAGAATTGGAGAAATTGATGCAATGATGCGTTTATAATTGTTATGTTACGTATATGTATGATTCTTATGCTTTTGGGTGATTTTCTGTTGTTTTGAAAGTTGGAATTTTGGATAAAAGGGGTGGATTTCGTAGCACCAAGAAGCTGCAGAATTTTTTATTCTGGGTTAAGGGTAACGGGTTACCCAGTTATGGTAACTGGTTACCCAGTCAAATAGAGGCGTAGAAAGTGCAGTTTTGAATGGGGTAACGGGTTACCCAGTTACTGGAACCGGTTACCAGAGAAACAGTAGCTTAAAAATCTAAAATTTTGAACAAGTTAACGGGTTACCCAATTATGGTAACCGGTTACCACTGAAACTTTTTGAAAATTGTTTTATTTTAAAAATCCGTAACTTTTGAACCGAGCGTCCGATTTATGTGTCGTTTTGGGTGTTGCGAAACTGATTTAGAGATTTATATGATGAATTGATGAAATGGGCAGTGGCCCAATTTTATTTTAAATCTTGATTTAATTTAAATGACGAACCGTAACATTGTGTACATATATGTGTGAATGTAGAAATGTGTTGTATGATGATGAACTTATCCTGATGTCTATTTTGAATTGGATGATATTTAACATGATTATGTGTGATATAATTGGATGGTTGCTAAAACATGTGCATGCTTATTGGTGATGAAATAGAGAGTTGTAATGAGACGATGCGAAGCATCGGATCGGTGATGTTATAAGTATGTCATATGTATGCATTCATTCATACGCATTTGGTGATGGATCCCTGTGATGTTGTGGATCAAATGGTTAGAATAATTCCCATTCTGTGGAATTTGTGTCGGTTGGGCTGTATCTTGGAGATGAATAGATCAGTCGGGTGGGTTTAGCCCATGTATGGTACCACATGCATAGAGTCAGTTCATTCATGTGCATAATGATATAGTATGACTGAATGAATTGCGTGTTGTTCAATGATGTGTTTGTTGGCATGGTATTTGATTAACTGTTGGAAATCTGAAATACATGTTATAATTGGGCGAATAATAATTTTATGATGTTTTATTGTTTATGAATGTATAATACGTATTAATTGCGAATGAGACTCGCCATTACATGTTGATATTTTCAGATTAAGGAGTATCTGCCTATTGATCGATGAGGATAGCTTATAGAGCTCATCCAGTAGTCTGGTGTCGTGTTATTCATGCTCTGATAGTGTAACACATGGGAACGATTTAGTTAGAGTTTGAATTGCGTACTTTATTTTGGTAGTTTTGGATTTTTTCCATTACTTTGATTTGGTGATGTATACACTCCGCTGTGTTAATTAAACATGATGTGGTTTAATTGGTGAATCATTTCTAATAAGGCATGACGATTGACACATGTTTGGTTTAAATTAATTGTGGCACCCTTGGTTATATGTTTTTACTCTGATTATTTTAATAATTTCCGTAGGGTTTAGAAGGGTGTTACAAGATGCGCGTCCTACCATTGGGTTTAATGTGTCATTTGTCTACATCAAAAAACACCAACAAATTCAATTTTCTTTTCCCTTTAAGGACATGTTAATTTCTTTCTACGACAATTGTGTAAGTCCCCAAAGATCGGGCAGCAATACCTTGGTCGTAAGACCTTTATTTGTTTCCCCTTTAGGTTTTACTCGATGTTTTCCTTTCCCTTCTCTTGGGATAAATAAACAATCAATTGCAACTTCATTAATCATGATTTCGTGCAGTTGTTTCATTCTCCACCCATGTTGAAGTTTGTCATGTGTGAAGGAGGTGATTAGATTTCATTTGGAGGAATTTCAGGTATCCCATCGTCTTCAGAATCATCGTTGACCATGTTATCAAACTCTAACTCTTCATCTTCCTCTTCTTCGTCAACGACATCTACTTCAGCTTGTTCGTCTTCGATAGGATCAACCACTTTTGACTCAATTTGTTGTTCTTGGAGTACAATGTACAACTCAATTGAGCCGTACCCAGAATACTCATGATTAGAAAACATATTCTGAAGGTCCTTGTCATCTTGAACCTCTACCTTATAAAATTTGATTTTGTTCTCACAAAAAAAAACGGATGTTAGTAGATGTGTGACACTGGACCTCGTTTAAGTTTTACCTCTAGTCATTTTTTGAAATACGAGAAATTCGATTTTCTATTTAAACAAAATCGAATATTATAGGTGTTTCTAAATAAAAATAAAGATTCATCAAAATGGTATGTCTAACCATTGAAATGTGCATTGATAACATATTGTGGTGCGGATGACATTTTGTTTGCGTGTTTGAGTGTTTGGGTGTTTCAGTGTTGATAGCATATGGTTCGTATAGGAGAATAAATAGGTGTAGTTAAACAAAACAAGACAATATTGTCTGGCCAAGTGGGATGGCGCCTCCATTATAAAATTGCCTAAGGCGCCAAGTGGGATGTCACATCCCTAGTATGCCTGTCACGTAGCCTGATTCCCTAGCCTGTACCTAAGCCTGCACCCTATCCTACACCTAGGTATGCACCCTAGCCTGTCGCACGCCACTTTGAATTAGGGGTGTTCATGGTTCATGAACTGCATTGAACCAAACCATATTTATGGTTCGGTTCAGTTTATAATAATCACTTCAATAAAAATCTTGTTAACTACTAAAATTGTTTCAATTCAATTTAAAACTAGTTTAGAACCAGTTTATATTTATAAACTAGTTTATAATAAGTTTGCAATTTTAAACTAATTTTATATTTTGAACTTTTTTAAAATTAATTTTTTTAATTTCATAAAAAATTGTAATTTTTATATTAAAAAAATAATATTTTTCAGAATATTTATTTTCAAATTTTTTTCTCAGATTTTTCATAAGCTATTTATAAAAATTTAGTTTAAAATTTCAACGTAAAGTGCAGCTTCGAGAATCATCGAAATTTTACGATTAAGCATTTCTCAAATATAAAAAGAGATTTGGTTCACATCAATAACTCTTCTTTTTCTTCTTCATTGATCTCTGCTGCTTCAGCTTGTCAAATTAATTGGAAGAAGATTGTTTTCTTTTATTCTAGTTTAAATGAAATCACTGGCTAACAATATTGCCTCTAAATTTGATGTCATTGAACTCATATCCATCTCTTGGCCGTTCATTCACTTCTTACTCTTTTTCATTTACATACTTTCAACTTTCACAAATGTGTTACCTAATTTTCTCTAATTTAATGGACATTGTTTTGTTAGGAATTTGTACAATAAAACTGCTTTTATATATAAATTGTTTTCATAAACTATTTAAGAGTTTATAAACTTCTTACTTTTTTCTTATTATTAATGATTTATTTTTTATTTAAAAAAATGTTTTATTTTTTATTTTCAGTTTTTTTTCGAAAAAATTATTTATTTTTATTTTTAGAAATTTTTTATTACCAATTAATTTTTTATATTAAATTAATTTTTATAATTAAACCAGTTATGAACTGGTTTTGAGCTGAATTTGAATTGTCTAAATTAAATGGTTCGGTTCATTAACCATTTAAGTGATTCAGGTTTTTTATGGTGCAATGCAGTTCAGATCAAGTATACAATTCAGTTAACCATATTTTTGAACACCCCTACTTTGAATGGCGCCTCGTTTTTCTTTTGCATGTAGGCGCCATCCCACTTGGCTTGTGAGTGACATGTGTTTTGCATGCAAACAACCACCAACCACCTCATTAACTCACCTCTATACAAGTTCGCCTATAAATATGGCGCCCCATACACTTATTTTGCATCATCAATCCTCACTCTCTCTGATACAAACTCCTACACCCTTATACAATTTTAAATATGGTTCTCACAATGGATGATTCTCATAGAGGAACAAAAGCAAACATTGTCGTGTTTGTAACTTTTAATCATATATATTTAATCACACATGTTTCATTTTTACCTACAATGTTGGAAGGTGGAGACCCAAGACACACACCTTTCATTTACCAATAAGAGAATGTACTGTCACACTAGAGGATGTGTACATGTTA